>NC_086330.1:164119332-164422363 GCF_032445375.1 Bacillus rossius redtenbacheri | reverse complement strand
TGTCAACCTCGGGCTCTGGGAATTAGGCAGTCTACCTCCTGTCTGCATATCTCATAGGGTGGCCAGGTGTTGTGAACCCTTAAATGTGTGCCAGGTACGGGCTTCAAACAAATGTCTGCAGCAGGGATTTGAACATGTGCCCGAGCGGCATACCCCTTGGAGAGTCTGAAGCTCGGACTAGGATATCGTTGGCCAGTGTCCGGATCGTCTGGGAAACTACGGTCAAGCAAGTCACGTGTCGGTCGCTGAGAAAGACCCCAGATATAAATGCACAATCACGAGTTCTGTATTGTTTTTTTCTGAATACGCTCCATTTCCGTGCGGGTACCTACTACTATCACTCATTGCATTACAATAAACGCACAGCCTGATTTTAAATTTTACCTATTTTCCTTTCGAGACTGGAATTTATTGTGATTTGAGTTTACTACAATTAGAGAGGTTTTTATCTCCATGCTTAATGTACACATTGAAATATGTGAATCAGTACTGACAGGCATATTTTTGTTACTAAGTTGAAAGAGAACATGGAAAAGTTTGATAATTTGTATTAGGTAACTCTGATAAGAGTGTGTTGGTTATAAAAAAATCACGGACTACGTCATCGTGAACAATTCAGCCAATAAGATCACAGCCTCGGCCTTTGAACGGGACGCCTCGCATGGATCCCTGCATTCAATAACTTATGTTGTCCAGTGTTGCCAGATCAAGATGTCAAATAACAAGAGAACATTTCAACTGCCTTCATAAAAATTTAGTATATTTATTATAATATACTGAATTGAATTAATTTCTAATAAAAATTGGTAAAAAAAAATTAGGATATACCTAAATATGTAAATAATACTCATTTCCACTTGAATATCCTGAAATAAGAAAATAATCTTGGGAATGAAACAATCAGGTCAATAGCTTTTAAAACACATCATGATATTCATTAAATACAAATTTTAAGATGTAAATAAAATTGTTTAATGATATAAAGTATTTTTCTTATTAGTAATTCTTATGATTAGGTATGGACCCTATTATCACTTTAATTAACATCACTCAGTGATGTTATTTTATTGACTAGTTTAGTGATAATTAAAAAAATTGTATGTCTGTAAAGACGGTTTACGGACGATAGTTTAACGTGACGTCATAGCAAAACATTGATGAAATGGTTGCATACTTTTATGAATAGAATTGAATCATTTTTATTTTAATAATAAAAGAATAAATACTTGAAATTATACTAGTAATCAGATTTTTAAAATGCAAGAATAATTAAACTTTATTGCCGAAATTGTTGTTGTAATAAGCAATGAAAACCACATTAACTTTTCACTTTACTTTATAAACAGTCAACGAAACAGTTCACGTGTAGATGACTTGTAATTAATTTTAAAAACTGGCGTTTAGCTATAAAGTTTAAATATAATTATGAACAAGTTTTCATATAGGTAAATAAACTGTACTCAAATATATATCATCAATTATATGAATCACCATACTTTTTTAGTCAATTGTTACATAACTTATTATTACTGCACTCGCCGACAGCGTAACGGAACACAGCGTAACGGAACTATGAGCGTAACGGGACACCGCGTAACGGAACAATGAGCGTAACGGGACACTTTTTCGTGCGTGCAGCCGGCGTTAATCGATTTATTAGACGTTGTCACGTCAAAAAATCTAAAAATTTTGTTTAAAAATAAAAAATATATACATTCTAAAAGTACAATTATTTGATTTATAGTGATGATATTGCCAACAGTTCAAACGAAAGAGGTTTTTTTAGATATCATAATTAAGAGTAGATTTCATTTATTACAGTATTTCAGTATACGGATTTGAAATTCGATCAAATTGCTATAAATTCAATATATTTGGCCACAATGCTTCCATGTTTTTTTTATCTTAATGGAACTTATTTACGGCTGGTAGGGTAATTCTAGGCGCTTAATCATCTGAGTGTAACAAAAGGAATGTGTGTCTTATTGACGAAGAATGGGAAGGGAAAATAGTAAGCCACACACACCTCACTCTCGGGCAAGAGTTAGCGAAGCGACGCTACAGTGATGCCATTTCCGTCACGCCGCTGACACGCTGACACTCGTCCTGCTGACAGCCGCTCCTTGCAGACACAGCCTGCTGCAAACACTCAGGCTGTCTTCCAGCTGCACATTTACAGTATGCTTAATAACTTAGAAACACAATATTTATAAACCCATAACTTAGAAACATACAAAATATAATTTTCTAAGTTATTACGATTCTAAGTTATGTGGTTCGTCGATGTGTTTCTAAGTTAAATGTTTCTAAGTTAAGCGTTATTAACCAAGTGTTTCTAAGTTATGACAGTTGTAATTCATGTATTTCTAAGTAAGATATATCCAAGTTAAATGTTTCTAAGTTATGATATTTCTAAATTATGTGATTCTAAGTAACGTGATTGTAAGTCAAGACAATTCTGAGTTGTGAGTTTCTAAGATGTTATAGTTCTGAGTTATGTTTTTTTTTAAATTACGTTTCTTAGTTTTTGAGATTCGGTGTTATGTGTTTTTCAGTTATGTTTTTTCTAAGTTATTGTCGTTTTAACTTACGATAGTTCTAAGTAATGTAGATTTTTCAAGTATTTTAAGTTATGGCTGTTCTAAATTGTGTTTCTAAGTTTGTGTGAACCCTCATATTTCCTAGACATGATGGTAAGATATTATCCTCCCCCTGTCTGAAGTAAGATACTATTAAAATAACTAATATGATGTAATTTTAAAAAAAGTAACTTGTCCTTACAAACTATTGTTAATTTTTTCTATTTGTAACATCTTAGCTCTCGGCACACGACATTTGGTGGGAGTAAGTTCGAGAGTGCGCCGGAAGTCAAGGAATGGAAATGTGTAACAACTTCGGTGCTGCCACCCACCACAGATAGCATCACTGAAGTTGTTACACAAATACACAAATATCAAAGGAAACTTTAAAGTATTAAATATTCAGTGAATTTTAACAATATGGGGAGAAATTTAATAAATCACCTTGTCCAAAATCAGGGTTTAGTATTTTTCAAATTTCTTTGGCTTTTATCGGAGCAGTTTAATAATATATTTTATAAATTCGCTCTGAAAATCAAATTATTCGAAAGTTAACGTAGTTGCTGCGGCAGGGAATTCTAGCAGTGGACGTGAAATCTGCATGTGATTTGCGACCATAAATGTAGTTGAAAACACAATTTTTGTATATTTGTCACACTCGGGATTATTAAAAAAAATTCTATATTTAATTATGTGTTCGAGTATTTAGTGTTATAAGTGTATTTGCAACATGAAAACACAAGAATTGGCTCGTTGCCGAGGTTCAATATTACACATCACTGGCGAGTACTGAAATAATCGCTCACAAGTTGTTTTTATAATGTTCCGAGCTGAAGTACCCGTCATAAGTAACATCACTACTGAGTTTCAAATCTGTAGTATATACACTTAAAAAAAGGTAAATTTTGAATGTAAGGTCTCATTGGTTGCACAATCTTGGTGCATCAAAACCGGGACGCCAATCTTCAGCTTCATTTTGTGAGAAGGCAGGTAACTCCTTGTCAATACGTGACTTACGCACTAAACATTAGCACGTTCCAAATTAAAGGCAACGCCATCTATTGAAGAAGGTATAAATTGAACTGGTATTAGTGTCTTTAGTTCGCTAGCAGCTGCGAGCTTCACTAAGCGGATGGGTTTAGCCAAGCAGATGGATAGTAGATTACCAGACCTTACTATATGACCGTGTGGCGGACATAGAGAAATGATATAAAATTACTTTTAGTGTATCTATGACCTACCTCCTATGATTTTCTATTATAAAACTGATTTTATCCGTTTTTCACTCCCTTATGAATTTTAATTCATAATTATATGTAGTCTCTGTCACTCTACGGCCCATGAACTAACTACATATGCAAAAAATCGTGTCGATCCGTTGCTCCGTTGCTGCGTGAATAAAGGACAACAGACACACACACACTTTCGCATTTATAGTATGAGTATGGATAGGGACTACTTTGGTTATTGTGTATTATCGTTTGGCACCATTAACCACAAGAAAGAGTCCGAATTCAGGTAAACATATTTTTTCCGTATCTGTTTTTTTGATGTGGATGCCTGGGTAAGAATCCAAACTCAGTATTACTGCAAACACTATTTTGTAGATATACAATTTTTTTAAATGTAATGTTTGCAAATTCACAAATACGGTGTGTGTTTGTAACACTGTAGGTAGCTGTTCTCCTGGTGGAGGCGCTGGTGCGTAGAGCGCGGGAAAGAAGGAGGGGGGGGCGGGAGAGACCACCAGCTCCGGGCGGCTGGTGGAGTGTCGCCCGCGCGTGCGACTGTTGACACAGCAGCCGCCCGCCGGGTTCCCACGACAACCCCTCCCCCGCCCCTCCCGCCGTGGTGTGGGGGTGAAGGGAGATAAGGCGACCCGGCTGATAGTGGCTGCGCTGGCCTGGTCGCTTCCCACGCTGCCCTGGCCCGCCGGCTCCTTTAGCGACAAAAATCCGAGTTCACTCACTAGACCAGAAATGCTACGCAAATATTGTGGTGATAAAAAAATTAATATGTTTTTTAGAACCTCTGTAGAGCCGGTACAGCTTAAATCATCCGCGCATTTTACAATAAGTTTATATAAACTGACGTGCTAAAAATTTCTAGTAACCTTTAGTAATTATAACTTAAGATCTACCATCGACACGTAAAAAGTGCGTTATACCTATTTTGTATTCAATAATTTTAAAAATTTTAATTTAAGATATTAAATATATTTATTTCAATTGTATTTTTTACCTATAAAATAAGCATAAAAAACTATAAGTGTCGATAGTAGTAATTTTTAAGTAAAGTACAAAGTAAATTCGTAAATTTCTATCAAATGTTAGCACGATCCACGATCGAAACATGTTAACAGTATATTTTTTTAATTTTCTTTGCGTCCTGTCTTCTTAGTTCTTATTATTGGAGGCAACTTTACCGCTCTATAACGGTTAGAGAAAATTGTGTTTCCTTTAACTTCATTTTACCCCAAATAAATATGTATCTTGGTCAGAGGTTATAGCGTCTTTCTGGGTGACCTTAAAGTCCTGGATTCTATTCTCAGCCGGTTCTTAAAATTTTTCCTTAAGGAACATTTTCTTCTCGAGTTAAAAAGAAGGTGTTGTGCTATGCTTCAACATCCATGCTGCGGAAGGCGATGGGGAACCTTTCGTGGTATCATCTAGCCGGTTATACCCCAGTGAAGCCATAGCCATCGACCCGCGGCAATGTCTGAGGTGCCAGACCGGCCTCATAGATCATACACTCACTGTTCGTTTGTTTCAGGCAAGAACAGGGCCATCATGAGAAGGAGACAAAAAAAAACCAGAGAAATGCACATTTTTGGGTCCGCGCCGTTAATTTATCATGAAAATGATGGGATAAAATCACGAGTGTGTCGTGTTATCATGTAATTTAACTATCAATCGCTTTTATACTATGACTACACGGACTAGTTCTTGATGAAATCTGGCACACTTGAGAATAATTTCTGTCTAAATTTAGATTTGAAAAAAGAGTAAGGAATATCACTGTCTACATCAGAATTCCATAAACTACCTTATCCCACATTCACACCTATTTAAGAAGGTCTGCAGCCTAGGCATTCAAAATAAGACGCGAATTACTGTCTACATTTGATTTTGAAATAAACTACACCCATCCCCCAGCCACCAGTAATTTGAATTTCTGAAATAAAGTTGCCTCCTATAGTAAGAACTAACGCGACGTAAAAAAATTAATAGAAATTAACGAATTTAACAGGTTTTGTAAATTACTTTGTACCTTGGGTAAAAATATCTACGATAGACACATATAGTTTTATGGTTGAAAAATACAAAAGAATAAAATATTTGTAATATTATAAAGTTACAACATACATTAAGTTAGTATAATGGTTACATAATAGATAAATCACAAGTTTATCGCATAAAGCAAGGGTCTGTGGCAGCTGAAGGTACACACGTACAACTCACACTGCATAGGATTCAAGTGTCTGGTGAAAGTCATACCTGTGTTGGTGTTGCCGAGTGCTGTAGGGGCCGGAATCGTCACTGGCATCACGCCGAATACGTAACAACCACGAGCATGTGCCCACACTGATACGTCGACGTCACAGTCAAAATAAAAAAAAACTCCACGACATGCACGTACAAACATGATTTATCCGTTGTGGGCTGAACCATTATTGACGTACTTATTAGCGATTCAAATCTGACGGTATTTTGTCACACAAGAAAGTACGACCGACTGTCAACGTAACAAGCTAATTGACATTTTCGCGCCAAAATTGTCGGGCCGGAAGGACGGCGCCTGCTGGTGCTTCTAGCGGGGTGTGTCCGTGTACAGAAGCGCAGTCTTCTCGTCGTGCTCAGGGCAGCTATGATCAGATTTTAGGAGTAACCACGACATTATATGAAGGAAAAATTAGGTGATTGTTTAATGCAAATGTTTCAGTCATTTTCATTCTTACAAAAATACAGTTGAAAACAAAATACAGGAACAGAAGTACTGATCCGCCATCATCGTATTTTTAAATGGTATTTTTAAAAAGACCACACTCGGATATCTTGAGCAGTTTATAAACACATGGGGTTTTTTCTGAAACTCTGCACACCGTATGTGTGCCCGGGTGGGCGAGGGCCTAGATGCACTTTTTTTTCAAATCTCACATTTTTCACTGTAGCAATAACTGTAAACGTGATCTGCGTGTCGCATTACTTGTAAGGTTTCCTGATAAATGTATTCTCATCTAGCCATGTGCCCGATGAGAAAGTATTTGATTCTCGTTTCTGATGAATTACCAAAAACGATTATACAATCCAGTTTTATTTACAACCAGAAGCTCAAACACCATTTTGCAGATTTCTAAATTCAAAATTAACAAACTTCCATACAAACTTTCATTCCCTATTTAACCCCTTTAGGTTATGACATTACAAAAATCCTTTCTTAATGCTCACCTACGTTTTATAACTAACTTCCATGCAAAATATTATGCTGCTAGACTCACCGGCTTAAGCTGTGCGTTGTCCGTCTGTCAGTCAGTCAGTGTTTGTTTTATTAAGTAGATGGATTGGTAATATTGGTCCTATTAGTCATTCAAAAAATCTCGAAACTCTACCGGGGCCCTTATCATGCCCGGGCGCTGAGGATTTTAGCCCCCTCCTCCTTTGCAACCCTTCAGCAACCATCTCGATGTCCTTGGGTAAATAGCACAATGCATTGGCGTAGGACGAATGTACTCAGCTCGTCCTGCGTCTGGCAGCTGCAGGAAGGACGCTGAATATTTTAAAAGAGAGCATCCGTATTTGGTGACTTTTTAATCATTCTTTAAATGAAGGATGGCTTTTATTTGAACCGTAGTTTTCTCTCAATAAAAGAATTAAAGAGAAAAATGTGTAGTCGACTTATTGTTTTAAGGGTCATGTGTGTCTTAGAAGAATAAAATATCGTAATATATTTTTTTTAAAAAAATCTAGAAAGACAACATGAGATAAAACCAAAAATTATAGGAAAGTGATTTTTAAGGATGTTAACGTATATACCTCTCATTGATTACATTACCCCCTTGCAATGCGAAAATAGGGGTTGTCATAATATTAAAGTTTACAGGTAAAACCATAAGTTTCAAAAGTTATTTTTTATTTATAAGTTATTATTGAAAAACATGTTTTATATTAACGTAAAATGGATAAATTTACGTTCTAAGGTTAACCGTTCCCGTGACACCTGTTCGTTTAGTTTCATATGTGTGTTTGAGTATGTGTGTGTGTTTTGTTGTGGTGGTAACTCCTGCGGGGTATGCAACAAGTGTAGCTGGAGTACGTTACAGTGTAGCTCACGTCTACGAGGTTGCACAAGGAAATAAACCAGGTTTGACAATATTTAAAAAACATTTCTTCATATTTCGTAAATTTAAAAGAAAGAGTTAAACATTATGTCCATTACCTTTCTATCTACATGCCAGGATTGTGGTTACAACATTTATTTCAAATAAGTTTTCTAACATGTTTACTAAAATCGGTTTTGAAACTTGATTTTCAAAGGCACAATTATCCTTCAAAAATTACTTTAAGCCATACATTAAGATTTTTTCTTTTTAGTTAATGAAAATAATAATTATAATAAAATAATTTTTAAGCAAAAATATTTTTAATAAATACATTATATTATTTAAGGATGTAACATTTCTTTCTACCTATCTGTAATATATGTCACATCATAACTTTACAAATAAGCATCTATCTGGACGAAATATTTTTATTACTATCTAAAAGTACCTTAAAAACAGGACACTTACGTCATAACTGAAAGTAATCTATAGAATACTAAATATATTACAATTTAATCCAAATAGTTTTAATTTTATTTTAAATTTGTTTTATTATTACAACAAAATAGATTTTAATATATTTTGTATGGAAAAAATCATTAGTTACCATATATGGGACCAATGAAAGAATATACCAGCTAACTTTGCAAAAAATCAAGGAAATATTGAAATTTTATTAAAATCACATCACTCAAAAAGTTTACAAGTTGAATAATTCTAAAAAGTAAATATCAGATGATAAGTTGAAAAGAGGAGAGCAGATTTACAAATCCCTAACCATTTCAACTAGCTTGCCCATCAATATAAGATAGTATTGTTTGTTGTTATTGAATGTCTGAACGCCGCGAGTGATTTGTTTAAGATGAATGATTAAAGCCCACGTCAAAACTAAATTATGATTTTATTTGCCGTTTGTAAATAAATTCGTATGTAAAAATTCAGCTTGTCTTCCCCTACATTTCAGCTAGTTTAACCATTATGGAATCTATCTTTGACAGTGTTATTATAATCAACTGCACGAAATTCAACTGAATATAGCCTGTTCTTCACCTGGTCAAACTGACTAAATATCATTGGAAAACGGTAGGTTTCTTTGAATCGTTTTGCAATTGACCAATATTCAAATACTCGTGCCTGCCTTTGAGTTGCGTCTACAACTGGGAATCTTTAAAACTCTGAAGCAGGTACAAAACCGAACTAGTCACCTGTTTCATTGGTGAGACGCAAGTGGCCAATAAACAGGTGGGATTTCCCGAGCATGCATTGGACTGGGGACTCCATCATGGAGGTCACTGAACCCGTGAGTATTTCCATCTCCTCACACATAGAAAATTTGCCAATTTCATGTTATTTGGCAACAGGTTTGATTGCGAACCCTTACTCGTTTGACAGACCCTGAATTTTGGGTTATTTTGAAAGACGCGGAAAGTTATAAAGGGGCAACCAGTATGCCTGTGCGAATACTAGTTATTTGTGCAATGCGAATATCAAATCAAATTTTTAAAATATTCACGAAATGCGAATATTGTTCTCGGCGAATGTGTATTATTTTTTTTATATAAACTATAGTGTTGAAGTTAAAAATATTCGTTTAAAGTTTTTAATGTTTAACTGATTAAGTGATTAACCAATTGCACCCTATATAACATCATTTAATAAAAATTATAATATATATACATAATAAGTATTAATATTGTGCATTCATAGAAGCAAAATGGAACCACCTTTTCATATTTTTAAGTAACCAACTTTAGTGAAGAAAAATATATGCAGCACAAAATAACTAAGTATTTTAATGAGCGAATCTTAGGCTACCAATGTTTTAAAGCTTTTCAACAAATGCTAAGCTTACATCAGACGCGGAGCTTTGCATCACAACCGAAGCTTCAGATAAAACGAATAGAAAATTTCTTGGCGAAGTCAAATCGAATGTTAAAAAAGCTTCTATTGATTCGCTATGTCGAAGCTTCACACACGCCTAGCAACCGGTCACATATGTGGCCGCAGCCAATGAATGAACAAAGAACTAATTGTGTGAAGGTCAGTGAAGAGCAGTGTAGAGCAGTGTAGGTTTGGCAGGTCTCTAACAACACGTCGTGGGGTTTTCGGGAAATGCTTATTGAGTACACTGTCTGAGTTGTGGTGTTTTATAGCAACCAATGAGGAGAGAAGAGTTTCTGTTACCAGAAGAAAACAGAAAGGGCAAAGCATATTTCTTGCAGATGTTTCAGGTTTTGAAATTGGCAAATACGAATTAGTCTCATTACTGACAGGGAATGTACCTGTTTCTGTTAGTTACCGAATTATTTTTTCTCAGTAGGAAGAGGTGTTGTATTTCAACGCAATAATGATTGAAAGACAATGGAAAGTGTTGAGTCGAGCTGGAACCAGAGTGGACCCACGGCGAGTTGCGGCGAACATTTACCACACAGTCGTGGGCCCGCAAGTAGACTTGACTGGGATGGTTAGTGGGGAGGTGTCGTCTACTCCACGATCCCGTCTGCAAATTGCGCCGAGTCCCCTGTCATTAATTGGCAGACATTTCCCAACGACGCCCCATTGTTCTCGGGAGACGAGCGCGCGCTTCGAGAGACGCGCGACTCTGTTCGGCGATGATGTTGGCCTAATTGTCGCGAGACGGACGAGCGTTGCGCTACCGGGGCGTCCTCTCTCTCTCTCTCGCTGCCGTCTCTTGCATGACAAACGCGAGTTCCTCTTTCTCTCTCTGTTCATCTCGCTCTTTATTCCACCTCCAGCGGCATCGGGTCGGCCGTCTACATTAAGCCCCCTCCCTTTATTCCCCTACACTTCTCCTCCCCTGTTTCCTAATCCCCTCTTCCCTTCCTCCAACCCCGCAACTCCTGTTAAACAAATCTCATCAACTTTATAATGCCTACCTCCGTCTGCCTGATGAATTCATTGGCTCACTGCGTCGCTTTTTGTAATGAGGTGTTGCGGACTATGAAGTTTCTGCCTTCTCCCTCCCCTCCTTTCCTTTCTCTGCACCACCTTCCTCATAAACTCCGACTGCTCCCCACCTTTCCCCCACCCAGGCCTCGTGTTGCGATGTTGGTACACCTGCAGCTCCCATCCGGGATGAGACGAGACGTAGAGCGTGTGTGCCTTTCCGGGCGCGAACAACAAAGAATGGGCCATTTTTGAGAAGCTAGTCGATAATTGCAATATATTCTATATTCGTAAATAGAAAAATATTATCTGAGGTTTCAAGAGTTGGTAGTTCACCGCAGGGCTTACAAAATGTTCAAAAATATTGTGAGCGTGGAGTCCACGCACAACAGAAATGAAACTTCTTACTTTTTAGGTACAGAGAGATAAATAATTTTCATTTTTAATCAAACTATCCACATAAAAACGAATGATAATTATAAACTGTTTTACACACGAATAAATAAATTGTAGATTCGTTAAATAAAATAAAATAAATATGGCAGCGTCAATCATCAGCCGTTACGAAAACTGAGTAGACAAACACAAGCAGCATCACTGCTGCGTTATTTCTACCTTTCCCCTGCCATAACCCCTTCCAGCCGTTACAACAAGCATATAGCATGCTACGCTACGTACCTATCCTCCCCTTACCAACTTCCCATTCGACCGCTAGTGCATGCGTTATAGTGGCGTCGCCGCTGACACTCTCCTGCTCTACCGGTTCCCCCACCACGTACATTACTGTTACCCTCATGCTATTGGAATTTTCGTTACTCTCGAAAATTGTTGCCCCCTCAGCAAAGAAGTTTCACTTCAAAAATAAAACTAAATATTTTGTGGTATATTCTTTCCTACTCCTTGATGGAAAATAGGAAATATTGCATGTTATTGTGGTCAGAGGATTTTTTTCTGAGTTATAATTATAAATTAGTGCCAAAAAAATTTTTTAACGTTTACAAAGCGTATGATGAGAAAAATCAAGATTTGGCTGCGAAAAATCAAACGACACGATCTTTCTGTGTTCTGTTCAAATAATTTCACGAGTAAAATTATAGACGTGCACAATTCGCGCTATTACTTGAAGAGAGGCTGGAATCCACACAATTATACACTTGAACTGCTCTCCCATTGTACGATAGGTAGGTAGTTCTAGCAAGCTCCAAAGTATAACAAACCAAACACCACTTTGCAAGATCCAGAATGACCCCACCACATTCAATTCGGCTGGAAAGTAAATTGTAGGAGCAGTCAATGGGTAATAGACACCAACTTTATCTGTATGTAAGGAGATCACCCTGGCGCCAGAAAATAACCTCAATTTTTGCAGGTTGGAAATGATTGTGTGAAAAATCGAACTCTGGTTCTTCTAATAGGGAGGCCGGACTGTAAGAAGCCCGGCCCCCCAATTCCCCATATTGCATGATAACTAAGAGCTCTCACTTTTTAGTGGACACCTAGTACACACTCGCAATTTGAATGAATGGAAATTGTTTTCACGGGTCACTCTCAAAAGCCGTAGTGTCTCAATGAAGAAATATTTGGAAACATTAACCTTTTGAAGTAAGAGTGTATGCATTACCAAGATGTAGACTCACATGAATTAACTTCAAGTGACGATGGCGCTAATAATGAGATAAATCAACAGATTAATTTTTACTGAGTTTTCTTAGATAGTATACATAAAGAGTTCAACATATCTAGACGAAAATTTAAACACAAAAAAGAATAATCTCCATTTGTTATATAGTGTAAAATTAATGTGCATTAAAATAAAACACAAATAACAACATGTAAATGCAATTAAACTACATGGAGGGTGAAAAATAACCTTAAGGAATAGCTATATTGTCGTTTTAACATTTTTCTGGTTAAAGAGTTGGATAAAGAAATATTTAGACAGTTGACTGCAGAACATGAGTTTCGTGTAATGCATATGTGGGAAAACGGGGAAAAGAACTTCTAGTAAAAAACCACGGCATAATTAATAAAAAATAGAAAATAAATTTTATTTATGAGTAAATGCCTTCCTTTTAACAAAATATTAGATAATGTAAAGCGTATACACGAAGCAAATTTTAATAATTAAATACAATATGGAGCACTTACGTTGATGAAACATTCGTATAAATTGTATGTTGTTAATCCATGTGCACCATTAATTGACCAGCTATAATAATTGCTTGTTTTTGAAGAATTAAAAAAATTTACCTTAAATTTTCAATGAACGTTGATTAAACATTATCCAGACATCTTGTTATCTCCTGCAGCGACTCGAACAGAGTTGCCAAGGGAGATAGGTTGGGTTTTTTTATCTTGCGAAGAAACTTAAACAGTTTTGTGTACAAGACGCTTTTATTGGTTATGATATAGCACATGACAAACATGCAAACTTGGTAGTGATACGTCGCCGTTTGCTTCAATAGCTGAAACAGGTTTACTGCAAATGGCTGACGATCTCTGCGAACACAAATTACACACTTTTAATTTGATGAAACAAACTCGTAATAACAACAAATAATAATTCTGACATTTACCGATTATGTTAGCTATGGCAACAAACAATATAAATTTGGTATTCTATTTTCTTTGTATTAATTTCCTGTTACTACCAAAATTCCAAACTAGAGTTAACTTTACTCAATCATACACAATCTTTATCTGACACACAATTCAAAACATACACTTGCATTAGACTAAGACCTACGCCACGAGTTTGGGTCCGCCTTCCATTTTTATTATATTTAACAATTAAGTAAAGTCCCTAGTGGCGCTTTCGCCTACACACTATTGAGATGCGGCCAACTCGTCGTCTTTCTATTTCCGGTTATCCGACGTCTCAGTCCTGTCTCTATCAAGTTACTACTCTAAGTACAAAGTCAATTCCGGGTAAGTTCGCCAACGCTACCTATAAACCCCTCTTCGCCGTATGCGGACGACGTTGATGTTGACTTCCACTCTCGTTGCGCCGACTCGCTCCTTCGCTACTTGCTGAGCGAGTGTCCCTAATCAAAAGTCTGCTGCCTTCACTATTTTCCTTCAGGGGGTATTCGCCCACCCCTGAGGACTTCAAATTTAATGAACAGCTTTTCACAAAATTACTCGCCGAGCGAGTTCCTACTCGCTCCTGGCGAGTATTGGTGGCGAGTCGTGCCGTCTGAGGTTGAGTCCGTTTCTTCTTATTATGTCGTTGCGGCTAAGTCCCGGTCCAGTGTGAAAAGTTAAAGTTCCACTTGTTGAAATTCGCCTAAGTCCCACCTCGGCTGCGGATGGAGGAGACTCTGGAGATGGCAGCGCGTCCGCCGCAGGCAGAGTCCGGTTGTTGCCTCTCGATGCAGAGTGACTGTCTCTCGTGGCGGAGCAGCGATTCCCTTCTGCCCCGAGTGCTGATTCTTCTAAGTCGGTAGCGGCGTGGTGTAGCGAAGTTCCGGGCGTCGTGGGCGATGGCGGCAGCGTGACGAACTGTTGTCTTCTTCGGAGCGGTGGTAAGCCGAAGCCTCTGGCTGCCAGCCAGGCACCTTCTGCCTGCTGCTTGCTAACAAACCCGTATTTATACCCGGCGAACCCAGCATGTCATCATCAAGTGCCAATCAGCAGAGACTTGAAGTGACATCATCTTGAGCCAATCAGTGCTCACTGCCTTGTTGCTAGGGGCTCGGTCGACTTGTGAGTAACGGGTTTCTTGGGGCCTAGGAGTTATGCAACCTCTTAGACTCCCGTGTATTGCAGTTGTCCTGCCTTTTGGGGAATTCTCGTTAGGTAGGGTTTTCCTACCATAACAATCTTATTAAATTTTCGCAATCTTCTTTCATTTAAATCCGATTATTATATTTCATATTTTTACAAAAAAAAACACTTAAAATTGAATTTAATATAACTTATCCTTTTTGAGGCAAGGTATTTGCAGCTATCTAAACAATATTTAAACATATTTTATGATAAAATTTCTCGGAACAGAATAATTTATGTTTAATGACAGCGAGCTAGGTATATTTGTATCCTGACCCTATGAATATAAGTCTGCGCCAAATAAGATTAATTTTCTTAAAATTTAGCCACGGCCCTCAGGACATCTTCCATAATAAAATTTAAGGTTTGAAGTGGCGTAGGTCCCGGCTTTTGTTCATAGCCTAAACAGTAAATAATTTTTGTACGAGTTACAAGATGACAAAAATTTTTTATTGTAATGGTACAAGTTAAATCTTGTATATTTTATAAAATACAGCAATATAACATGCAAATTCTATGTTGTAAATCAATGTTCATCACAAATTGGCCAGACATATTCGTAAATTTAAATCCGATTCTTATTTTCCTTGATTTTACAAAAATCTCATCGCTGAATATTACCAAATTATTCAAACCCTGGTAATTCAAAAGCAAATAGGGCACTCTTCTTTCCATCACGCGCCAGTTGGCCCTGTTTAAAACGGATCACAGACCTAGAAAGTTAGTCCAGTGTAGTTACTGTAAATATTCAGTAGGACTTGAAGAACCCTTAGTTTATTTAAAGCACATTCTTCGTTCTAAGGTCCGTAAATTTACTGTCATTTATACCTACATTAGCTGCTGTGCCCTTGCTTTACCGCGGCAGTCCACACAGCTCGCGGCCGCTCCTCAAATTAAAAAGAAAACAACCGATGCAATGGACGTTGCCATGGAGACACAGCAGGTGCCAATAAAACAAAAGCCCGTTGCCATTGATACAAAGAAAGCTTTAATTAATAAATATATATACACATTATTCGATACGAATCACGCACCAACATAACGTTGATGGTACTATGTCAGAAATTTTCGCGAAAGTGCCAACAAAAACTGTACAAAGTTTCAACTAAATCGGATTAACGATGCGCGAACGCATATAAGACGAACACACGAATATTAATTAGTATTTTTAAGCTAAATTATCATTATACATGACAACACACTGTTCAAATAACTCTTTTATTTTAAGATTTACAAGAAAAAACTTTGACAACTTGTTTCCATACATATATTTAAATATATATATATATATATACACACACACACACACTAGCTAGTAACCCGCGGCTTCGGTCGCGCAATTTCTGAGTATTGCTGAAAACTTACCATGAAAAAAGTTCCAAATAGTTTAGTTTTATGTATGTTCGAATACGCTTTGGTATAAATGACATATTTTAGCTTTTTATTAGTTTTCACAGCTGCATATGTGATCGACACAGGCGTTCGTCAGTGTTCATTTTGTCTTTGAGTGGAATAAAGGATGACTGGATAGCATCATATATATGTGTGTGTGTTCGTTCGTTCGTTCGTTCAAAATCTTCAATCTCCAAAATTTATTTACCGATTGTTTTGAAATTTTAACAAAAGGTTGCATTCAAATACCGCATGTTTCTATATACCTATATAACACCTGTGACAGATAAAAAGATAATTAAAATAGTTGAAAATATTTATAATTGATGTTTGTGTGTTCGTCTTTTGTTTTGTAAAGATAAAGACATACATATAGAGAGAATGAGCTTTAGAGAGGTATAGAGAGATAGAGAGTGAGGGGTATTTAGACATATAGAAAGATGTAGAGAGATATAGATAGGTATAGAGAGATAGCGATTGAGGGGTATATAGACATATAGAGAGATGTAGAGAGATATAGAAAGATGCTTTGTATATGTGTACCTACTTTAAATAAATTACAAAAAAAATAGAAAGAGACATCATAGCAACGCGTGCCAGGAATTAGCTAGTGTGTATGTATTTATATATATATATATATATATATATATATATAATTGACTGATATACTGAGTGAAACGTCTCTCCGGTAGAGAAGTCATTCAAGTCGGAAACACACTATTTCTGCCAGATGTATTGAGTAGGATTCGGCAAACTGCTTGTAAGGAATTTGACTGAAGTGATCCGGTAATCAGTATGAAACAGAAATGAGCAATCAAGGTCCTTCGGGATGCCTGTCCATTTTCTTATCACTGCTCCACCTCTCTTCAATTTAGTAGGTTTTGTAAAATATTACATGCACGAAATATATTATAGTAAATGTTATAATGTTTTGCTAATTTGTATTTTTTTTATTTTGAAATAAATAGAACGTGTATGGAATATTCCATTATAATATCTTAATTGTTTCTTAATAAAAACTAGGTTTTTTTACTGCCAATAAAAGTAGATTAAGCAGTGGGTCATATTAAAGAAAAAAAGTCAGACGGGATAAACTAAATTTTTGTAACCGTTATATATGTATTTATTAAGATATTACTTTATTAAATTAATATCATTGCTTGTTAAATAAACCCTAAGTCATGGCTAATCAATAATATTCTCCGGTATTACTACGTTTTAGAATCTAGATAATCTTTGGACGCAACTGACGCATTAAAATGCTCATTAAATCGTTCTTGAATATCTCGCCAAGAACTTCTTGCACCTCAATTCAAGACACGGCTCTAAGCTCGGGCTTTAAGTAGCAAAGTTACGTGAAGGAAGTCTTAAGATAATGAGACCTCCGGGATTATGTCTGGGCCGGACAACTTGATAGCGTCTAGATGCTCGTAAGTTACTTAATATTTCGGACATTACGTAGCTGTTATTAAATACGCCTTTAAAAAAAATTAAAGTAATCTCTAGTTAATTATGCTGTTATTTTTATTGAATGGTTGCCCTGAAATCTCAGTATTTGTAATTGTAAATTGAAATTATGTTTTTTTGAACATTTTAATTTGAAATGATTTAATTATTCAGAACAGAGATTTAGAGAGAGACTTTTCTTTAGTAATGGCAGCTTAGCTTCATTTCTTGGCGATGCCTATTAAAACAGCAATGCAACTTATTTATTTAATACATATTTAGTTTAAATATATATATTTACCACTGCTTAAAGAGTCTCAGTGTATTTTTTACGATCTTTCCGTGTCTGAAGACGCATTAAATAGGCCATTACTAAGTGTGAAATTTAGTGATAGATCGTTTATAGTGTTTTATAAACCATACTGGAATATCTGCGGTGAGTCCAATACATCTTCGTAGTGACGTTACCGTAATTTTCAGAACTGGCAATAGCAATTCCGACCTGAAATCCATTTGTTCGTGAAGTCTTAGAGTTTAGATAGAAAAATAAAAAAAAACTTTAGTATTGTGAGATTTGCTCTCTTATTTAAGACATATTCAGGCAGCTGAAATACAACTATTTGGTATTGTAGTACTCAGCAGTCGTTTGTACAGAATTCTTGGTAATACTACAGAGCGTAGCAGGAGTATAAGTTATTTATTTGACAACATTGAAGACCTAAAACAATTTGATAAATCATCAAGATCACTAAATTAAAACTTCAACAAATTCCCAATTACAGACAGTATGTCTAAAAAAACTGCATTTCTGTAAATCAAATTGGCCCATTACAAGAATCATTTAAAGGACGTACAGATATTTGTTTGAGATTTGTTACCATCGTGGGGGTATTGCTATTATTTCGATTTTTTTTTCAATAAAACAATCTTGAATCATTTTGCTTTGGATATTTTTACTTTGCAATATTTCAACAAGTAAGAGTAAATAATGTTTAATATGTATTTTTAAGTTTCATCGTAACGTTCTTTCATCAAAAATTTTTATGTGCATCCAAAAAAATATTTTGTATCAATAAAATCTTCTTCAAAAAGGTTTTTTTCACTTATCTCTTAAAATTGCTGTTTTATAATATTGTATTCAAACTTATTTCTCAGTAACACTTCTTCACAACAAAAAAAAATTAAAATAAATATGTAATACGCACTAAATAGGATATTTCTGAGATCTTTGCATAAACAGTAATAATAGTTATTGTGACAGTATTTATTTGGCAAACTTCAATATTTTAAAAACAGAATATCAACATAAGTTATCCTGGTTGCTTAGAAAAAAATTTTATTAGTAACTTTTTAAATTATTTGTTGTTGTTTTGGATTAGAAATAAAAGTAAATATTGTTTAAGATAAAGACATCTTAATTCATTTGTTTTGGTTAATGTGTTGCAGCTCACCTTTCCTCCAAAACAAGAGGTAAGCCACGTCCCCGACGTATTACTAAATATAGCAGAAACAAAAAACAAATCTCAAAAATATCAAAGTACCATTATTAACTTAATTTGCGCACTCAAGAGGCATCGAGCATAATAATATATGTTTCAAAAAGCAGAGTGCAAAAATTAAGGCTTCGTTCTGGCAGGTCGGCAAAAAGACAATAAAACGCGCAAGGCTTAAAATGTCCATATTAATATGTGCAACACGACTGTAATGCAAACATTACAATTTTCTACTAAATGCGTATACGTTGAATTGGCAATTACTTAGATTTCGTTTGCGAAAATTCCAGATAGTAAAAAGTATAAAAAAAGATAATTATTTAAAAATATAACTTGGGAGGATTTGTTATCTCTAAATTTCCTCTTTAGCAACACACTAACGCCAGTTATTTTAGTGAACACCAATATTTCACAGCGAGGTGAGAACTAACATATACCATTTAACTATTACTTAATATAAATTACCCTTAAATAACTATTAAATATTATTGTGTGAAAATACGCATATAAGAAAATTTACGATTTTGTTAAAATAAACTTTCTCTGACACATGCGCAGGTGTATTACACCTATATATTTTATACACGATTATTTTTTAAATTTCTTTTTTAAAGTCTTTATAAAATTAATGTCTTGCTGAGGCCGGATTTATTAACTGGAAATACGTCGCGTTAAGAAAAATCTTTCATATCACGCAGTCATAACAGCTGTTAGTAGTGGCTCAGAGCTTCACCACTGTTCCAGTCAAGTTGGGTTCACTCATGACGTCACACAACGTCCGTTAAAAATACGCGGGTGAATGAACTACGCATTGCATCTTCAACAGAAAGTTCTTTATCAGAAATGATTTTCTTAAAAAGTACTTGCAACCAAATGTACTTCGATTTCAATGTCCCTAAAAAAAACTATTAAAGTTCAAATCCTGTCTTTAACTGCGTCGCGTTAGTAAACGGACATGGGGCACTACGCGAGCTTACGTAACGTAAAAATAGTCAGTACAAACTTTAATCAGTACCATAGTTCAAACAACTATTTAGTACTGTTTTCTTCAAAGAAAGTTTGGGCTCAGAACAAACTCCTAGCTCGGGCCCCACAGACTCGGATCACCCTGAGTATCCCTCGGCACGCCCTGCATCGCCTCGGTGCGTCGCTTGCTTGCCGCGGGTTCGTAGAAGTGTCGCGCGGGCAGAAGTGTCCCGCGGCCGGACACAGCGCCTCGCGCCGGTGGTCCTCCCTTCGGCCGCTATCGGCCTCGTGACGTCACAATTCCGCATGAATGTGCCCAGGCCTTTCCCTGTGTCTATGCAGGTTTTACCTGGGCCCAACCTATCTCTAGTTATAGTCTAGATTTAAGAGTGAGGGAAGTTAGTCATGGCGCCAATCTTTGCCATGGCTGGCCAATCCCCTCCTAGCACATGATGCATGCGACCCTCTCCCTGCATGGCTAATCCCAGCATGACTAGGCGTATAGGCTTCGGCCTGAGACGCACCTAGGTCCCTCCCTAACCCGGACCCCTCCAAAATACACTTAGTTTAGTTAGGTTAGAAAAAAAAATCAGCGATGTCGCGTCCCAGCAGCCGGCCAGCATGAAACACATACGGTTCGACGAGAAAATCATCAAATAAATATTAAAGTGTAAAATAAAATACAATTTTAAAAATATTAATAAAAAAATGAACGTACAAAAATATATATATAATGGAAAACGTTTTTAAACAGAATTTAAAAATTAACAAAAAATTTTAAAGTTTAAAAAAAGATATTCTGAAAGCCAGAGTTACCAGGTGGCCGCAACTTGTATCTGTCTATTTACACTTCTTTTAATATATTGCAGGTATTAACACAGAGTGACTTACTTATATTTGGAGCCAGTTTACTGAATATATAGTGTAATAGTAAGTATAATACACAGCAATACAAAATCTGTTTACACGAATATGTTACCTAAACACTAAAAACTTGATAAAAATCATATATGTATGTAACCACCTGTTAAAAAACCCCATTTTTTTCATTATGATTGTAACTAAATGCTACTTATAAGCATGAAACATTATTAGAAATAATACTCATTATTTGACTTAGTAGGTACTTCATAAGCGAATGTGCAGCGCTGTATGTCACTACTCGTCTGCGAGATGTCAGCGTACTGCGCCTACTTCACATGAGGCACTCTAACGAAATGGGAGAAATGATAACACAATAATTAGAAAATGAAAGACAGTAAATATTAACTATGTTGGCTCTTTTTTAACTTAAATATATAGAAACTTCGTGAATTATAAACTTAATTGGTTACCTTTTGTCTTACAGTCGGCAATAGCATTACAGCGATTTCGCCTGAAAACTTCAATTTGCAAGATCTTACAGCAGTAAAGAGACCAGCTACAAATATACAAATTACGGTTGTAAGAGTCACTAAGAGCTATGTTTAATTCTGGGAAGCCAATTTACAGATGAATAAAACGTAAGTTACAATGTTTACAAATTAATTCAAAAACATATGGCACTTAAGACATCAGGTCAGTCATTCTGTTCGAATCACAACGACGCCTTGGACTATAAGTTCTGAAGCAGTCCAGTTCTTTGACTTAATAAATATTACTCTCCAACTTTCAACAAGAATATGTTTATTATAGTAATATAAGTTTATGTTAAGCCCCGCGTAAGGCGCCGCCCATGATTGCGGCTGTAGCTTGAGCAGCGACTGTCCAGGGACGGTGCGGCCCCGTCGTGTCGGCACAGCGGCTCTGGAGCTCTCCTTCCAGCTGTGCTGTCCGCTCGCCCTCCGCCGCCCACCGCCGCCCTACGCCGCCCTCCGCCGCCCTTCCCCGGGACGAGCCGCTGCTCCGGCACCTGGAGGAACTGCCTCTGGCGAGCGCACGAACCTCGTGTCACTGGCGATGTGCTGGGTGCTTGTGTCCAGGGAAGGTATGTCGTCGAGTCCGAGCTGCCCCGTCTGTGGCAGAGCCGCGCCCTTGCAGTGGTTGCGCGCGCCGCGGCTGTCTCTCGCTGCCTGCGAGAAGAGCCTGTCTACTCCCGTCGTGCTTGCGTGGAGTGATGCACTCTGACGACATGCACGTCCAGGTCCCCTGTAGGCCTGGTCCGTGCTTCGAGGCGGGCCAGTGACGTCTCGACGGTCAGCGGCAGGCGACAGCGCGGAGGGCGTCGGGCACGCCCAAGTGAAGCGCGCAATTGTTTTAATGAAAATTTTATTAATTAAAGTTATTTATATATATTTAATTGTTCCCCGAATTTCTGCCACAAAAATTCGAGTTTTCAAAATGGTGGCCGTAGCGAAAAGTACAACGGTAATGGCCGAGGTCATGATTGAGGTCAATGTTTCTCTTCGGAGGTTTATTGGGAATTGGAGTCTCAATTGGGAAATTATCAAGCCTCTAGCATTTTTTGAGGACTAAAATATTAATTCTTCCCTCAAAACGGGAATACTTCCCTCGAAATAGGGAAATTTTTATTTTCCCGATTTTTTTTAGATTTTTGGTGGAATTTTTTCCTAAAACCTAAACATTTTGGCCTATTTGGGCAAAATTGTGACCATTTCTTACACATTTAAAGTCAATTTTTGGCCTTTTTTGGCCAATTTTGAAGGTCAATGTCAAAGGTCAAGGTCATCCAAGATGGCCGACGTGACGTTACTATCCAAGATGGCGGTTGGCACCCAGTCACCACACCTAGAACTCAATCCCTGGAACCCCTTTTTAATATTAGGCCTAATATAAAATATTAGACTTGGTTTAAAATTATAACATTTTTTCAAGTATAACTGAAAATGAACACATTATTCAGACACAATTAGTTAAAGTGAAGATAAACGTTAAAGGTAAAGATACCGTGAGCTGACATGAACTTGTAAAATACAGCCTGTTTTTAGCTCTTTAGTGAGTTTCATTCATACTATACCCGCGAACAGTAGCGATAGTAAGAACAAAGCCAAGCGTGAGTGAAATATTTCCAAAAAGTTAACATTCTTTTTCTATTGTTTTGTGCAGCGAGAAACTTATGCTTCTTTGTGATAGGAGTAAACGATTTTATTGTGATGACGATAAAATAATAATGTAAACAGCACCAGAATAAGCGTTGCTGTAGTGAAATTACAGACTTCATACATATGATGCTAGTTTTAAACAAAAAATAATAATTAGACATGATACTTCAATAGACTAATTTACTCACACCAGATATCTTAATTTACAAACCACTTAATTTAACAATCTTAACCTTAAACACAATTTACAAAAACCCTAGCATTCTTATAGACCGTGCGGCCAAAGTAAAGTTTGTACTATTTATAAAGTTTATTTTAATTGTTATTCTAGTTAAACTTATGCAAGTATTTATTTGTAATCCCATGGTATAACATGGGGCTGTCCATGATCTAAATGTTTTCATAAAAAAATTTACTCTATTATATGGTAATTTTTCCTGTTGCATTTACGTGTTTAAATATTTTTAATTGTCCAAAAACAATATTTTTATCTTAGACATTCCCCCCGAAGAAGCTCTTCTATACATTTTAACGAAATCGTTAGAATAATTTTCTGGAAAGCCAAGAATTACTGATTTGGTATTAGGTATAAGATTTACTGAGAGTCTGTGAGTTCGGCAAAGAAAACGTGGAGTGTGTCGTCATCGGCTGTGATACGTCAGCGCGGCGCGCATATCGACCTGAATCGCGGAATTAATTGCTACATTTCTCCGTTATCGCATGTTAGCTGGAAACTTTTCATCAGTTTCTCATTTGGTTCGTTCGCCAGAGGGAACATCTGAGAACGGAACATCTTCATGTATTTCCCCTCTTTCCTTCTCCTTCGGCCTGCTGTGCATCGCCTTCTTCCCTCTCCGCCTTGTTTGTGCTCGCGACAAATGTTGCCGCCTTTAAATTCATCCGTTTCTTGTAGCTTCGAGACCTGGCCTCGTAATTTAGTAGCGTGGTGGCTAAGTACAGGAGCATCCGGGTGGAGGGGGAGAAGTGTAGGGGGGTTAGGAATCGAGATGCTTCTAATGACGGCGTCTTAACGCGAAAACAACTTTTCAAAGTCCGTGGCGCAAGACGGCAAGACGGAGTGGTTTTGCCGCGGCAATTACTCATTTGTTAAAGGAGGAGGGGGGTGGATAGAGAAGAAGTGTTCTTTCTAATGAACGCTTCCAGTCGGCTCACGCACATTCGTAGTCTTCATTCTTGCACCCACACCCCTCTTCAAACACACCCCACGAACCTATCGGGATTCTTGGAGAGTTTCAACTCCTCTTTTCAGTTAGCTTCTTGATCACGAGAGTGCCGATGTGGAAGGTTTATATCGGCTTCAATGTAACGAAATTTCTTAATTTTAATAACGTTATTATTGATAGTTAAAGTGAAAGAAAAAAACATGTGAGCGAGTATTTTTGTAGTCGCCAGTGATTTGTTAACATCAAATCTCGGTAACGAGCATATTCATGCTTTCTCATGTTGCAAATACACTTATAAATCTAATTAATTGGACACAAAATTTAACGTAGAATACTTTGAAATAATGCTGATCGTAATATATAAGAGAATTGTGTTTTCAACTACATTTCTTTATGCTAATCAAACACAGTTTTCGCACCCACCCCTAGAATTCGCTGCTGGAGCAGTTACGTCGACTATTGAATCATTACATTTGCAGACCGAAATTTGAAACGATATAATGTCACGGCTCCAATTATAAGTGAAGAAGAATTGAAAAAAAATACTAAATCCTATATTTGGATCCGATTTTCGACAAGGAATTGACTAAAATATTCCCCTTATTCTTAAAATTCCTTAAACAGTTAGTAACATAAAGTTTTCCTTTGTTTTTGCGAAATTCGTTTGTGCCATCCACCACAGATGGTAGCACAGTAGTTTTTTTTCTTATTTCCGTTCCTTGACTTCCGTTGCATTCACGAAATTACTTCCACCAAATGTCGTATACATAGAGCTAAGTTGTTACAATCAAAAAATTGTGTTTTAATCTTGTTGAGGGACGTGGAAGTTGTCGAACATGGTAAGTACAGAGTCCAGTTTCTGGCAATGATTTTATAAAATTTTAAGTTCGGCGTACATGCAATTCCTTCCACTTGGTCAAGTCCGTAAACGCAGCGTTTGTTGTGTGCGTTAACAACAAAAAACAATTGACATATGCTTCTGCCTATATAAGTATTACTGATGTGTTCTGAAGTAACTATTTTTTCCAAGGGGAAAAGCGAATGATGACTTTCCGTTTCCCTCTTCCACTTCCCATTCATTCTCCCTCCCACCAACATACCCCCAACCGTCGCTTTCTCGAGCTAAAGGAAACGGCCGCGAGAAAATAATGTGAGAAATGCACGTCTAATTTTACTTTTAATTAAGTTCCTTCATTAATCAAGGCCGCTCGCGGGCGCGGCGCAAGTCAGAACGGCAGGGCGCGCTGCGTCAGGGCGTAACTCCCATTTCTCTCACTCGTCGACTTCCCTCCTCCCTTCTATTCTCGTCAGCTGCCATCCCCCCCCCCCTTTTACCTACTCCCCTTACGCTGGTGTCCGTCGAGACTCGAGAACCTGCCATCGCGTATGGAGTGCGGCACCACCATCTTGGTTTATCGAATACTAAGCAACGGCTTCTGTATTGCATGTTGTGGCTAGACATGGCATAGCTTTCTACATTATTTATTAATGGTAACATTCTTGGGCTTGTGTAATAATTACATGACATTTGTATTTGCCCTGAGTCATATAACCAACTATTTTCTTACAGTGGTTCTAGACACAAACCTGTTAGGAAACATTAGCTACAACAAAATTAAACTTCTTCTGGAGATTGGTTGTATGCTCTATCATTCTTTAAAATTAGAAAAAATGTTCAAAAGTAGTATTTCTCCTGGGAATGGAGCCGGAGCATGGTGTGTGGTGGGGTAAATGACCGACAACCATGACGTAACGGCGGCCATCTTGGATGACCTTGACCTTTGACCATGACTTTAAAAATTTTACAAAAATATGCCATAATGGCCTAAATTTCCAGTTTTTAAGAAAAAAATATTTAAAAAAAAATTAAAATTAAAAATATTACATTTTCAAAGAAAAGCCCGTTAATAAAACTAAATTTGAATTTCGAATTGCCTCAAAATGTTTTTGCCTTAAAAATAGAAAATTCCCCATTAAGGCTTAAATTCCCCGTCGTCAAGCTTCCAATAAGCCTCTGGAGGGACGTTTGTACCTCAAGCTTGACCTCGGCTACATTCTTGGATGACGTCACATCCACCATATTGAGAATCAGTAACTATTATCCGATTTTAAAATATACTATACTATAAAAATTCAGCACACGTTATAAATTATACTTCAATGGCATTGCTAATATATTAACCTGAAACATTTTAAAACAGAACTCTTTGAACTAAGTGTATGATTGTAGGTTTTTTTTTTACTTAAACGACTGAAATAAGTTTGTAAATACTTCCTACAATCAAGCCTATACATTACTGAGCTGATCAATAATTATTATAATATTATATTATATTATTAAACATAGTAAAAAACTATTCTAGTGACGTGATCGTAACCACGTCAGAAATTTTGCCCTCAGCTTTACAAGCACGAGTTCTACCAC
The DNA here is from genome assembly GCF_032445375.1 of Bacillus rossius redtenbacheri. Taxonomy (NCBI): domain Eukaryota; kingdom Metazoa; phylum Arthropoda; class Insecta; order Phasmatodea; family Bacillidae; genus Bacillus; species Bacillus rossius. Next base: position 164,395,842 of record NC_086330.1, on the reverse strand, counting down.
TGTGCTACCGAGTCGATTCGACATAAGCAAGGAGAACAAGCTTTATAAAGTTTCAAATGAAAGTTTTCTTACGTATATTGAAACTTGTAATTTCTTTTTACTATGACTATTTTAGTTTTTCATATATATTCCAAGGTAGTTTCACTATCATAAAGTTTAATTTGGCACGCCAAACCTTTTGTTTATATCCCCCAATGTTTACGAAAATGAATACAAACGGGTTTACGTTGCTACACATAAGTTCGCCATATTGGTGAATTCGGTACCGTTCATCTTAATTCCGTTCCATTCACGAAATGACTCCTACCATATTACGTATGCCGAGAGCTAAGATGTTTACACATCAAAAATAACTTTGATACAACACAGCGGCAAACAGATAAAACCAGACCATCCTGGCATTTAACATTTTGCATAAGCTATTATTGGCTTTTTCTCTGTGTGTGTTAATGTATTCACCTTTGTTTTCCATTCTCGAGGATTTTCTATGGCATACAGAGCAAACCAGCAATGATGCATATCCATGTAGGCCCATAGCAAGACTCTTACAAAGAGCAGACTCTGCCTAGTTGGAGATGGAGCTATTTATCATCAAAGTATATAAAACTTATAAGAAAAGAGAGTTTGTCTGTCTAGGTCGCGTGGCGCGGGGCCGGAGAGGCCTATAGAGGGTCCCCCACGAGGGGTCCGTATGTAACTTGAAGAGCTATTTTTATAAAATCGTTTATTTTCCCGGTAATCTCCATGGAAACGTCTATTGCATTGTTGAGTATGCTTTCTTCTTCTCCTGACAGAGGCTATTGCATTGCTGCCGGTTTCTTCGAATCCTGACAACAGATATTACATTGGTGTGGGTTGTGTGTTGATGATGGGGAACGTGTGTCGAATTTTGTGTCGGTGGTGATGAATGTGTGTTGAATTGTGTGCTTCTTATTGTGAATGTGCATCTATGATGGTCGATGTGTGTAAAATTTTGTGTCGATAATGTGGGTGGAATGTGTGTCGAATTGTTTGTCGGTGATGGTGAATGTGTCGAATTGTGTGCTACTAATGGTGAATGTGTGTCGATGATGGTGAATGTGTGTAGTAATGTGCGTCTTTAATGTTGAATGTGTGTTGATGATGGCGAAGGTGTGTTTCTATGAAATTTAATGTGTGTTAATGGTGGGTAACATGCATTGAATGTATGTTGATGAATGTGTCGATATGTGTCTATGAATTTAAATGGTATTGTGCATCGGTAATGGTGGATGTGTGTCGAAGAGTGTTAAGGTTTCTAGTTGTGTTTCGATGATGGGGAATGTGTGTTTTATGTTGAATGTGTGTCGAATCGCATGGTGATGATAACCAATGTACGTTGAATGTGTGTCAAAGTTTCAATGAGTCTCGTATCGTGTGTCGATGATGGTGGATGTGTGCCGAATTGTGTTTCGTTAGGGGTTAATTCTGTATGTAAGGTTCAGTTGTAAGTAGTAAGCTAAAGCACGCTGAGTATGTTCAATTTATGTCTCTTAGTTCAAAGTTAATTGTGAAAAACATTATTATTGTGTATATTTTTGACTCTGCAATTCATATATTTTGACATATATGCTATACATGGTGTTTTTTGTTATGCATAGCAGTTATTGTACTGAAAACTTCGTGGTTTAGAGATAATTTGCCCATATGCTTATAGTCGGAACTGTAGTAGTCATAAAGTGTGCAGAATATGTCGTACATTTTTGGTGTAATGACGCTGATTGATATATTTTTTCAGTCGCGTAGCTTATATGTATAGTGTCATTTTCGTAAAAAGGAATAACAGTAGACCTATATAATATCATTAAGGTAGTGTTAAAAATTAAATAAAATATTTTTAAGCATAAATTATAGCCAAATGAAGGCAGTTGGCGCAGTTGAAGAAATTGGAGCTACTGAAGCTAGTTGGCGCTATTGAAGCCAGTTGGAGATAGTTGGAGACAAGTGCAATAAGTGCTAGTTGGAGCCTTTAGCTATTTTGATCCAAATGCAGTTGAAGCTAATTGGAGCTAGTTCGATCTAGTTGGAACCAAATGTAGCCAGTTGGAGCCAGATGGAGCTAGTTATAGTTAGTTGGAGCTAGTTGGATTCATGAGTTGGTTAAACGTAAACTACATTATTCAAACCAATGAAAGAGGCTGTTGATTTGACTCACATATATTTCCCTGGACTGTGAATAAATAAATATATATATAGACTCACACATGAGGACAGGCAATGCGACTCCCAATTCGTATGTTGGTGATCTCCCTTCACTACATAACCTAAAATTTAGTAGGTGTTTGTGAATCAGCATTTCCGATATCCACCTCGATGGATGGTATACCATAGTCAACGAAGACCCGGGTGGCAGCGACGGCAATGACCACTGAGGACTCTATGGTAGCTGCACCCACTTCACCTGCTATCGTAACTGAACAGCTCTTCTTACATTCATGCAATGCTTTATTTAAAATTTCTACTCCAGAGTACGCTGTCATATTGTGTGTGTGTGTGTGTGTGTGTGTGTGTGTGTGTGTGTGCACGCGAGCGCGCGCGCTTCGCAACTACAGGGATTCGGGTTAGTTTCATATCTGTTTATTCTTCAGATTTGGTGTGTTATTGTATTCGGCTCGAATGGAAAGGTTAGGTTCAAGACAAACCTTTTTCATAATATAAAAGTGTTGTTAACATATTATTTAAAAACGTTTTAGCATGTATTATAATTGAATATTTTATGTATGGTAAGTATAAGCGACATTAGTCTAAACTCTAAACACATACCTACTTCATAATATCACACTTATATTAATGTCTAAAAATTTTTTAATGTATTTTAATAAAACTATTTATTATATACCGTATGAATAAACAGGATGTATGATAAAATTTTAAAAATAATTTTTTTATCTATATTTATACATAGTACGGATAAAGGAGGGTAGTCTCAAGACATACCTATATTATAAGCTTATATTTATAAAAATTGTTTTAAAATAAATAATAAAATAATTCGTGATGTATTATCTAAATGAAAGGTGCATAAATTAAAGACGTATCCCTGAAATATAATATATGATTGCATTATTATGATATTTGTTTAAAAGCCTTGCCTTAAAATTATATATATATTTCTTTAAATGTTTATATTTGAAAATGTTTTCGATCAAATGACAAATGGTGGTTGGGGAGCGGGGTGCTGTATGGTGATGTCCGTAACGAAAAGCGTAACGTTCAGGTTAGCTTTAATGTGTTTGCTGCGAGAAGTCAAGATCATCCCGTATGTTGCCCAAGGTCATCCAAAATACAAATTCCTGAATCCCAAGTCTGCAGCTTGTGCCTCTCTACCAGCCAAATACACTTTTTTCTCTCATCTTTTATTAAAATAACTAACGTTTCAAATTACACATGTGAATGAATAGGTGAAAATACACATGCTGCAAGTATTACATTAATAAACACTCTACTTGTAGGTTCAAACATACGTCATTATAAAAGTACAAAATATTTACTAAAGTAAATGTTCACTTACCAAGGAACTGCGAAATATACAATTATTTTACAATTCATACTGACAAAACCCCATTAATTTACATTAGGTTACTAAAACGGTATTCCTATTATGTATTAAGGATTTATTAGTGTGCACAAAGGTCAAGTTATTAAGACGGTGTAGTATTAACTAAATTATTTCACCTTGTTAGAAGAGTAAATTAAAACTATTAAATATAATAGAATTTAAAATCACTCAAAATGACATGTAGCTGTACGCTACCAAAAAAAATTTTGGAAGTAGTTCTATTGTACAAGTTTAAGTTAGTGCAAATTTACTCAAAATACTACATCAGCACATGTAGATGTAAAATTACACTAACCTCGGTGGTTATTCTGCTGCCACATACATTTGGTGTTAAACTACCCAGTTTTACTGGATTTTAAAGTGCAGGAAAGTATTCGTGCATGAAACTCCAAGCATTAAAAATAATAAATGTGTATAGATTCCAAAGGTTCTGACTCGCTCTAATTTCAGAGTTGTTTCATTGTTGGCTAGGCTTTCAGATAGGCCTCCTACTGTGCCTGGCGTACTTGCTACGGAGCGAAGTAGCGGAGGGGTTAAAACCCTTAACTCGAGTTCCAGACGACCCAAGGTTCGAAACCCAATAGGGCTGTCTTGATTTAGGTTTCCCATGGGTTTCCCGAAATCACCCTAGGCAAAGTAGGAATTTTTCTTACTTTAGCTCCGTGGGCTTTTCTTGAACACTCCGTCCCTTTGAGTTTCCTTGAAGTACGTTGAAGTTCGTGTCCTTCTCTAATGTCCTCGTAGCCAACGAGACGTTCAGTCCGAGTAAAGAAAAATAACTGTTACCTTTCTTTCGGTCGGATACATCAGTCAACATTTCAAACGTTTCAATTTACACCTTTTTTTATTTGGGAGTGGTTGATAGGCGAAAGTTTCGTTGGACGACTGTCAGAAGAATGTGTTGACTCAATGATAGAAAAATTTACAAGATTTTAATCATGGGTCATGGTGATGCGAATTGGCGGATTATATCTGAATGTGACACCTTACAATGACAAAGAAAGGTGAGTGGTAAATAAAGCTGAAGTGACATTTATTACGATGTGATTGGACCTGTAGGGCCTACTTCCCTTCTTTGAGGGGGGGGGGGGGGGGGTGCATTCGCCTTAAGCCGTGCCCAGTAACTATTTCATTCATTATAAAAGATTTTTCATAACGAATTTTCTGTAAGCATGCGGGTTTTGTTTAGTACACTAGTTTTCAGGAGTAAAAACTGATTTTTATTTTCCAGAGAATAATTTTTCGATAATAGGGGAGATGACGTGGCGATATAATAATTTCATTTGCTAAACACAAACACGGCGCAAACATATTGGCCATCAACTCCACCAAATTACTTAAACTTGTCCTGATAGGACAAACATACTCAAGCGTCTCTTACTGAGCAATAGTTCCAGTAAATTGAACAAGACATGGGGAACTACAAAGAATTATGTTGATATCTTTGACATTTAACTTGTCTGAAATTCGACATATCTCAAAAGTATCACTATAGTGGGACCAATTTCCCGAATGTAACTTGCAAAGCAACACTTTTAGTTTAATTACGAACATTGGCAGTCACGTGAAGTTGTTTTACAAATTCTTTCAACAGAACAGTGACAGAAGAATGGATAGACCATTGGTACTACTTATTAGAACTGTCAAAAGTTCTAACAAATTATATATAACTGATTATAGCATATACTACCCCGAAGATGGCTACTTCGATATCAACCGTAATAATTGGCAAAATTTTCTTCAAAGTGGTTGTCTAACCAAATTAAAAAAAAAAAATGTAACTTTCAAATGTTAAGTAATTTTTCGTACTCTATATTGGATTCATAATTCAATTTAATTAAGATATGGTTTAGTTATAGTTATTATGTATGATATGTATAAAAGTAAACATGTGTACGAATAAATAAGTGACCAAAATGTGTAACGTTAAAAATAAGTAGTTTCATTACATGTTAAATCTATTGAAAATATACTTTATTGAAATGTGTTTTCAACCCTAAATTGCGAACGTCGTTTTGTCAGTGAGAACTAAAATTTAGGGGGTAAATTCGTCGGACGCCAAATGGCCCTTTGTCGGGACGTGGTGCGGGAAGGCTCGCAGTGGTAGAGTGTAAACGAGCAAGGATGACTGTGGTAGCAAGTGGAGGGGGGTGAGGGTTTCCGGGGGATGAGAGGGGTAGGTGGTCGACATTGCAACCAACTTAATGAGGTGGCGGACAACATTTATTGCCTGAATTCCCCGTGTTCAACAAGGCTCCCCATTGGGCAATTCCCAGCATTGCGTTCGCTAGCGGCGCGGCGGTGTTGCAAGGTCGCTCGCGCGTCGCAGCGGCATGATGGCTGAAATGAAGCGCTGCGCGCAACAGGGCAATCAGCTAATCAATTGGCTGCCTGCAGCCGTCCGCAGGGCGACAGCCGCCCTCGCAGACATGGGTAGCTGCTCCTTTGATTATGCAACCAAACATTTTTTGCATGTTATAGATTAATACACTGCTAATGTCTCATATATTGTCCTTTTTCTACTTTCGGTGTAATATTCTGCACATCCTGAATCACTATTACGATGTGTTACGTTTATGAATAAAATATTAAGACAATCCCAAAAACGATTATTTGGTTTGATAACATTTACAGCTCCAGAAACTTTCTATATAACTTACGAAAATTTTTAAATTTAAAACGTAAAAAATAATTTTATTTCCATTAATACATAATGAGAAAACGTTGCGAACTTCATTGTTATTAATTTTTTAATAATAAAATATGGTGCAATATTGTTTCCAAGGCAAATTTTACGGCCAGCGGATTCACTGTACCCGATGGAATACCAATGACGAGTTAATGACAATAACATCTCCCATCCTCCCCAGTGTTTTCCATTGCCTCTTCATCAAGTCTACATTAGTTGTTTTTTTTTTTTTTACATTAGGTTACTCTTATCACTGTGAGCTGCCCTGCAAGATTTGAACTGACCGCCTTCCCTCAGCGAACTTCGCCTGACCGGGAGAGCCGATGTATTTCGGAAGTGCACATGGAGCGAGAGACACAGTTGTACTCAGCCAATCAGAGAAGCGCGTGATGTCACCCAAGCCATGTCTACGACTGACGCCACGCACGCATGCACTCACGTCGGGCAGATGACGAACATTCGACCCGCTATATATATAATTTTATAAAGCATATAATTAATTATAAGCAATAGAAATATATTTTTTAAAGTTAACAATAACAAGACAATAAATAACTATATTTAGACATTAATTTTCAGAAACTTGATAAAAGTCGATAATTACTATGAACACATTTCCCTAAGATAAGGTACAGTTGGTTCCCGTGACAGTTCATAGATGGCTGAACGGTAGCAGCACAAGTGATGAACTAGTTATATAAATTACTTATAGACAAATTTTACTGTATCTTTTTAAGTCTGTATAAATTCAAATACTATTAAGGTTGAAACGAAACTCAAACAGAGTGCATTAAATATTACCTGAAGCTTCTACAAATGTTCCTATTTCCCAGAGGTCCTAGAATTTTAACGAAAGACTAAATGAAAGTTTCTCTTGTACATGTATCTCTACAATGTTTTTGGTGTTAAAAAAATGTAAAGCATGTACTGTATTTGCTATCGCACGCTAACAATATATAAAAAAGCACGATTGCACACCACAATACAGACGTCGAAGCTACATTCGTACACAAGACAGCAGTTCGAATCATGCCAACTGATTTTTCCCTCATTCACTTTATGTTTTAATTTGTTTTATTTATCCATGTACACATCGGCCAAGGGCATTTTCAAATAATTAAATAATATTAAGTGTACATCAGTTCTAAGGGAATAAGGTAGATTTCGAAAATATAAACTACTTAATGTTATTTGTTTTTATGTCTGTAAGTGATGCGTGAACTATTAAACAATTTTCTTCAATTTATTAATTTCACGCATTAGGACTTAAAAATTATTTTCCTGTTTAAAAAGCCAAATAGAAATATTAAAGTACAAATTGTTTAGTGAATTATAACAATCAAATTAATCGTTGAAAATCATGTCCAAATCTAGGGTTTTAGTTGTTAATCAAGTATTCTTATATTTAAATGTAGCCGTGTCATTTTATATTTTAAAATTTCGGTCTGATAATAAAACGATCCAATAATCGACGTAACTGCTCCAATATCAAAATTATAGCAGCGGGTGCAGAAACTACGTATTATTGGCGTCAAAACATATTGTTGAAAACACAATTTTCGTATATTTATTACGCTCGAAATAATTTTAAAGAACTCTATGTAACTGATAGTGTACTTCTGCTGTTATATTTCTGGCATGCTTGTTATTAAATTTTTTTTAAGATTTATGAAGACCTCTCTTTTAAAACCAGCCTCAAAGTCACTTTCGTCATAATCGTAGCTATCAATATCATCATCGACGACAATTTTTTAATTTTCTTTAAGATTACTGTGAGATTTCAAAATATTCGACGTCAAAGCTTCTTTTTCAAGTCTTCGTCCTTTCTCAGTGTCCGTCAGCTTTCCGAAGTAAGGAGGATCTACTTGAAATGGGCTTGATTGTATTCCCACTTTTAGCGGTTATGATACTTCCCGATGTCTTCAGGCTTTCTAAAACGTCGATGCTTCAATTCAAGTTCTTTGTCGATAACAGGAGAGATATGGACATAATCATGTCAAGGAACATTATTTACGTCATGCAGCATACTCTTCTTCGGAATAGCAGCTCCAATGCTGTCCTCTATATTATCTTTCTTGTAATTAATCTTGGCTTTACAAGTTCTTCTGCCATGTCTTATTGAGCTCTCTCTTCGCGTAAACGACCTGCTACATCGAACACAATTTAAATTTTTCCTGGTGGGCTTTTAACACAGTCATACTTATCGTGTTGTTGGACGTTCTTTTAAGGACAAATTTCTTTCTGCAGAAATTACACCTGTGTTCTTACTATGACCTTTGAATATATATACTGTATAGAAGTCGCGAGCGGATAGGATTTACTCTACGTTTTTCAGAAGCGTATAATGAGCAGCTTGGGAACTTCACCGCTGCAGTGCGCTGCCGTAACGCTCCGTATCGTCTTAGTTGTTATTTATACGTTAGAGCGCAGCACTGTCGCCCGCTTTCATTCCCCGCACCCCTCATCCATCATTCACTGCAGCTCAACGTCGTTCAACAGGAGGGGGAAGGGGTGTCTGAAGAGTTCGACACTTGTCCGCTAGGGACCACCACAAGTCGATGCCTTAGAGATGGTGGCGATTGCGGCGGTAAACTAACCAACTACCTCAAAACCGTATTAGAATTTTTAACCTGGGCTGGCGACTTCTATACAGTATATATATTCAAAGCTATGACGCTGCAAGCTTCTACTACCATACCAGATGCAAACTGAAAGTTTTTCCGTAGCCCCCCCCCCCCCCCCATATCCTGCCATGCCAGCGTGAGCCCCTACACAGCTCTGTGGCCTCTGGCATGCATGTTAGTAGCTGAGTGCGGTTGGAGTATGGATGCGTTTCAGGCAAGCCCCATACGCTCTAGGTCAGGGTATTTATTGTAAAATGGTCGCATGCATCGCAGCTGCAGCAAGGTTTTCTGGTGCCACGGCTTCAATTGTGGCCATGGGCACACCACGAAGTAGGAATAGATTAAAGGACACAGGAAAACTAACAGAGACGGACAGCGTGTTAGAAAAACCTGTGCGGAAGTCGCGAGTGCAAAAACTTATTATAATTATTGGATCAGCGTTTGGAAACAATAGGGTATGTTAGTGCGCAAGTAACACGACAGTTTTGTGAGGGTTATGCGGGGTAATATGAAATGAGTCGTGGCGCTGCTGGTTTGTACTGCCTGATGGTGGGTGACATAATTGAGCCACCCACTGGGAGTTTTAAATTGGAAAAATTACTTAAATAAAATATTTAATATTTCTTCAGCGAGAGTTCATTTATCTCATACAAAAAAAAGTGTTGTAAGTAGTTCTTATTCTTTCCAACAGATGTCGTTACATGTCGCGTTGAGTTGTATTATTTATTTATTTTGCGGGATGTGGGATGCTCACTTACGTTCCTAAGACAAGGATGGCTTCGATAGACCTCAAGGGGAAGGGAAATTATCGTGCATGATAGTGAATCTCAGCTGTTTCAAGGAATAGTAATATATTGAGTCATGAATCTATTATTCGATGTGTTGTAGAGTTACTGTTTTTGTGGGATTCGAGATTCTCACTCACGATCGCGAGAAAAGGAGGGCTTTATTAGACCTCGGCTAATTTAAGGAATAGTAAACGACTCGGTAATAAATCTATACTAATATTATAAAGCTGAAGAGTTCGTTTGTTTGTTTGAACGCGCTAATCTCAGGAACCACTGGTCCGATTTGAAAAATTCTTTCAGTGTTGGATAGTACATTTATCGAGGAAGGCTATAGGCTATATTATATTATCATTAACATTAAGGGATCCTTACTAAAACTCCAATTTAGAATAAAATACGTTGGAGGGGGTCAGATACAACATGCAGTACACGTACGAAGTGTGTGTTTACAATGCCGCAGGCGGTAAAAGTTTATTTCCTATTGCCTATTAACATTGCTGCAACGCACTAGATGCCTTATCATTCTTAATCTATAATAATATTATAAAGCTGAAGAGTTTGTTTGTTTGTTTGTTTGTTTGAACACGCTAATCTCAGGAACAACTGGTCCGATTTAAAACATTCTTTTAGTTTTGGATAGTACATTTATCGAGGAAGGCTATAGGATATATTATATTATCAATAACATTAGGGATCCTTACTAAAAGTCCAATTTAGAATCAAATGCTTTGGAGGGGTTAGATACAACATGCAGTACACGTACGAAGTGTGTGTTGACAATGCCACAGACGCTAGAAGTTTATTTCCTATTGCCTATTAACATTGTTGCCACGCACTAGATGCCTTATCATTCTTAATTTTCCCATACAAGTAAAAAACACCCGTGTGATATTAACAACGAAGCAATCAGTACCCTCATAAGAGTTCAATTAGTATTTAAATACTTTTTATCACTTTAAATCGCAAACCTAAACTATTGTTTTTCTTTTCCTCTCTCTGTGTTTAATTTGTTTTTTTATTGCCCTTTTTTTTCAAGTATATATATTTTACAGACTTGAAACTTCACAGTAATGTTCCTTATGTTACGCAGGATGACATTTTCCGAAAATTAGATCACATGGGTGGTTAAAACCAGGCAACAGTGGGTACTTTGTCTGCATGAGAACAGGATTTTGCATTGTTCATGCCTTCTGCGTCTCCATGGCAACGGGCATCGCGCGGCAGTTGCGTACCCACAAGGAGGGGCATGTATAATGAGCGGCGCAAGAGTGATCTGCCTGTAGACTGCCGTAGCGAAGTGTGGGTACATCATATGTACGTTTGCGTGTACGAGTCGGGAAACCATCGGTGCTATTCATTTTATCTCCGGTACATTATACAGCATTGTAATAAATTTTCGCTGAATTTTTTTTATTTACCATTACTGTAAATGGGAGATGTTATTTAATTTTTTTCCATTAGTATAGCCGTGTGAAGCCGGGTCGGGCAGCTAGTTTTCCCATACAAGTAAAAAAACACCCGTGTGATGTTAACAACGAAGCAAACAGTACCCTCATATAGAATACATAGAGATAGTGTGAGGTATATATGTAGATATCAAGAGATAAATACAGATAGAGAGATACATCGATATATAGGACTATAGGTGAAGATAGAGATAAATAGGTATATATTTAGACATGGATAGCTTATTTGTATATGTGTAACTACTTCAAACATATTACAAAACAAACTGAATGAGGCATTGCAATGCATGCCGAGCATTAGCTAGATAATGGAATCTTTTCAATATTAGTAATCCCTTATTTTTCAGTTTTTTTTTCTATATTGCTTTATAGAATCTAGATTACAAACAGACCAGGTAAATAACTATAAACTGGCAGAACAACGTCTGTCGGGATCTGAAAGTGATATAAATTATTTTGTACACTTGACATTCAAACTATGAAGACAATTACTAACTACATCTGATCTCTAAACAGTTCCCCTTCACCCTGTGTTCAGCCCGGGCAACGCTGGGTACCTACTGCAGCTAGTGTCTTATAACCACATAATAAATATATTGTAAGTGGTGATTTAGTAACAGAAATTCACCAAATAAACCAAACTAAATAATTGTATGTCTCATTTATAAATAAAGAGCATTAAACTTTTCTTTTCTCATAAATAAGCAGAAGCACATTATGAACACCACAAGAAGTATTGTCAGGAATAACCAGAAGAATCTGGAGGTAACCTACAAAATATTTCTAGATACAGTCACTAGCACACGAAAAAAATTAACAGAGTTCTCGCAAACTCAGCTTTGTGAATACATTTTATATGTATGCTTCCATATTTATTAAATTTACTTAGCACATATAAATATCTATGCATATGCATATTTGTAAGAGATATCTATGCTAAGCATATTATTAAATTATTAGGCCTACATGATAATAATCGTCTGAGAAGTACTGTCATGCAAGACGATTTTCCTTCCCCTTGAAGTATATTCCTTATCTTGAGACCGCGGGAGAATAATCCTCATTCCACATAAAAATTAAATACTATTTACTTCAACACAACATTTGTTGTCATATGTTGGCAATAGTAGGAAATACTTGCAACAAGTTTCTTGTGTGTCATAAATTAACTCTCGCTGACGAAATGATAAAAATTATATTTAAGTAATTCTTATTTAAAACTCTGAGTTTGTAAGTTATATTAGTCTCAGAAGCTAATATGGATCCCGGTTCGATGTCTGTAGCATTATCGATACACTACAGGTAAAATTTCTGCTGCAATAAATCTTACCTGAGAAAGACTACCAGACAACACGAGAAGAATTAATGTGTTGAAAACTCACTATGCAAAATGATATGCTGTGTTTGGCATAACAGGTCATGTATGCAAAGAGAGAGCTGTAAAAGACATGAGAGAACTTGTAAAGCCAAAACCATTTACTAAATAGACAAGATAGGGGACAACGATGAATAAGATATTCTTAAGAAGAGTGTGTTGCCTGATGTAAACAATATTCCTTGTCTTGAACATGATTATGCCCATAGCTCTGCTGATCTCGACAAAGAACTTGAATTGAAACATTCTGTTGGTTTTAGAAGCCTGAAGATATGAGAAATATCTTAACTGTAAAATGTGGGGATACATTCAAGACAATTTAAAGTGGATCCTCCTTACTTCGGAATAGCTATGTATACTGAGAAAGAATTATTTAAGACTTGAAGAAGCTTCAATGTCGAATATTTCTAAAACTCATAGTCTTAAAGAAGGTTAGAATATTGTTTTTTCGGCGAAGATGATAATGATAGCTACTATATTGACGATAGTGACTTTGAGGCTGGTGTTAAAAGAAAAGTCTTCAGAGATCATAAAAATATTAAAAACAAGCATTCCAGAAAGATAAAAGCAGTAGAAGAGACACGTCATTGGCAGATCCTAACATATTGGTAGTTGATCTGGGACTGCTGCTGGCTTCGCTTAGCGCGGGAAACTATGCGCACATAAACGAAGTAGTTTTCATACTCAAAGAACTGAAGAAAACTGGCTACATACAATAATAAATTGTTTTACCTACCTGTGCTTGGAAGAAAAAAATTAAATTACATTTCAGTTAAAAAAATTATTGATTCATTTTTTTATTTCTGATTTCTTTGTCTAAGTTCTCTAATACATTTTTATTTTTGAATGTGCTTTCCAATGTGCTTCCTTTTTTGAAATATCTTCCAAATGTGCTTCCTTTTATAAGTGTGCTTTAAAATGTTCCTCCTTTTTGTGAATGTGTTTCCAAATCTATTTCTTTTTCGCAAATGTGGTTCCAATTGTGCTTTCATATTGAGAATGAGCTTCCAAATTTGCTTCCTTTTTGTATAATGTGCTTCCAAATGTGCTTCCATTTTAGTGTGCTTCCAAATGTGCTTTTTCATTTTAATGGGTTTCAAAATGTGTTTCCTTTTTCGTATGCACTTTCTAATGTCCTTCCTTTTTGAGTGCTCTTCTAAATGTGCTTTCTTTTTTAGTGTGCTTGGAAATTTGCTTCATTTTTATGTGCATCCTTTTTGTAGAAATTGTAGTATCGTATTCTACAGATGGGATTGTATCCTATAGTCAAACATGGTTGGAGCCAAATACAGATGGAACCAAATAAAGTTGGAGCCAAAAGCAGTTAGAGCCACAAGTAGATGGCGCCAAATGCACATGGAGCAAAAGGCAGATGGAGCCATAGGCTACTTAGATGGAGCCAAATGCAGATGGAGGTATGGTAGCCTTGTAGGCAAAGTCAAATCTGATTGGTTATTCTTAAATTTTTAGACAAATTATTAAATTCAAGCAAAAGAATGAAAAATTGTTGTTTTAACTTGTGTATTAATGTAAATGGTTCTTTTTTTGACTCTCATGCCATTTCAGCAACCGTGAGTATATAAGTGACGACCGGGTGACACGATTCTCATTTTATTACTGGCTACGGTGGTGTAAGGATAATTTAGTTTGACTCAAATTATACTATTCTTGAGAAATTTATGGCATCTTTACCATCTTTAATGCCGCTCTCAATGGAAGTGGTACCATCGTCGAAGGGGAGTACGATGGCAGCGACAACGGCAACGAATATCCCGATTGAAAACGTATTATCGACATCAACAACACTAGAGGAGACTATTTAACAGGCGTGGTTCCACCAACAGAAGTGACTTAAATTCCCGCAGAAATATTTTTTCAACAACAAAGAATACTTCAATGTCTACAGCACCACTAGCATCTATGATGTCCACTGAAGGTGCATCAGCGTCTTTCCAGCATCGGTGTCGTTACCATGACAAATTTTTCTCGAGCAATAGTAATGCACATCGACACGAGAAAGAGTATGTGCTAATAATCTTTCTGGCAAATTGTTTAGCTGTAAAAAGTGTCGCAAGCAATTTACAAGAATTGATAATTTGAAAAGACACTTGAAGACATACAATGGTTTTGCTGTACTGCAGAAAGTAAATGTTTCTCTCCTACAGCGATGCAGCGATGTGCATAACAGTACAATGGGAATTGGTACAATTGCAGTAACATCAGTATCTGGTCGGGGTATGAAAGGTTTGTTTTCATTGACTAGGCATCCTTGAAGTTACTGCGATATGTCGTTCCCATTTTCACATGATGCACGAAGACACGAGAGGAGTAAATGCATGAAAAATCCTTCTTGTATGAAAGTTATGTTTGGTTCATGCGTATTGAAAGTTTTGAGATGACTTGCAAAAAACTTTAAAGATGAAATCCGTGTACCTACTATGGAACTACCTGACATTTCGACTCCTCTTATTAGGTTGGAATCTCGTATACGGACAACCAGTGGCGTAGCAAGCGGGTGGCAGGGATGGCCCCCGCCAGGGGCGCCGGAGCAGGAGGGGCGCCGCCGCGACGGTTTCGCGTTACTGAACCCCTCCCCGTGCTTTTAATCCCAGAGGGGGCGCCATTTTCAATTCTGGCCAGTGGCGCCAGTCACCTTAGCTACGTCACTGCGGACAAGCACACAAGCAGGTGATCAGCAACCTATTGCCCTAATGCCTGCAGGTCAAGCATGGTTCTTTTACTCGCCACCGTCATAGCGACGAAGCGTCACCGGCATGACCATCGTAACACTCCCGTCATCGCTACGGCGTCGTACCTCATTCAGTCGTACGTCATTCAATAATACGCAGAGGTGGACTGTGAATATTAAGGAAGCTTGTGTTTTTTGGCAGTCGTATATATAGCCAATAGAAAACTGGCGAAACAAAAACAAGACAGAGGAAATTCATTAAACTTTGGCTCGATGTTTCTACATATCCAATTATGCAATTTACACAATTATATTTAATATTTATATCATTATGAATTTTATAATTACTTGTTTTTCGTGAAATAAAGTGTTTAAAAACGATAATTTGCAACGCAACCAACCTGTCACGATCGGACTCACAATATAATGAATCAATTTACAAACATCCGTTTGAATTATTAAATATCATCTAATAGGCTCAGTAAATGTTTTAGAACTGTGGAAGTTTTTAGTTTTTAACATGATGGTGTTATTTAGCCATCTAGTGAAATGTGTAGTCCGTTTTCTTAATTTTGTTTTCAATGGAATTTGTTACTTATAATATTAAGATAAAACAAAAAAAATTAAAACTCTTGTTACTAAACGTGAAATATTATTAGACTAGGTGCTTGAATCATAAATGGGTTATTTTCTTTACCCGTTGTAGTAAGCTTGCAGATTTGAAAGAATAAAAACAACCCAATGTGATCAACGACCCATTAAAACTGTTTAAAAATAGTGCCGTTTTATTGAACTATATTATGTTAGACTTGCTTACATTTTTTTTTAATTCACGTCAAGTTTTATCAACACTATTTTGCACCCCAGCATACATATCAGGGGAATATGTGGATAATATTTATTTATCATCTTGAAATCTTGAAACAATAGAACATGAAATCGTTGTTGTTAATTAAATGCCTGAATATAACTTAAAGATACTGTAGTATACATTATTGTTACTGTATTGTGTAACAGCCAGAAATTTAAAGGAACTAAAAATACTTTTTTTCTGAATTTTATTACTTTCTTTTCGCAGAGGCTGCTACTCTATAAAGTACAATATTAATTAAAAAATAAACACGGAACTTCTTAACTCTACGTGAAATAGATACTGTTCTTAAAATTGTTAACATTTTATCATACTGCAAAGTATTTTATGAAATTATTGGTGTATAAAATATGTGGCATTATGCGATACAGCAGCAGCAAACCTAGACGCCTATGAAAGAGGGGAATAGGCCTAACCTAAAAGTAATTAAATCTTGGGAGGAAATGCTTTCTTTTTAAAATGTGGTAAAACAAGGGCGTACAAAACCAGCAGACAGCTCGGTATTTAACCAGCAGCATTCTTGAACATTTTCAACCTTATCAGTTCTCATATTTTATTTTTACAGGCGAAAGTATTTTCTTTCGTAAGGATAATTCATCTCGTAAGGAAAGCCAAAGGAAAAATTCGCTGTTTTAGAAGTTATATAAAGGACACACTTGTATGTGTTTTTCACTTATTTTTGTTAATAATAATTTACTAATATGACGTTATCTTGTTCAAAATATTACGTGATTCTCGCCTGACGTTTTTTTATTTTTTAATATGACCAACTTAGATAGCTTGCATATGGATTTTTTTTAATGTAACACATTTTAGAGAACTGAGAATAGCACGGTTTAAAATAACGAGAAAATAATAATTAATGAGACTTATTCACACGAAACATACAATGCTATATAATGAAGGCACTTAACTATTAACGGATACGAGTAGTTTCGAAGTTCGTTCAGAGACCAAAATAATATTTTTAGATCTGTCGTGTATCGCGTCTACAGCATTTATGAGTGTACTATACGATTGAGGCAAAACATTACATTTGACGAGATTATATGATTGGACTCGTTTAAAAGGATTATTTCCAGTATTAATGAAAGAAAGACACGTCGCCGGCTGTATGACGGAGTTAAAAGAACGTTATACGTACGACGGGCATGTCATAGCGACAAAGCCTTAACTCAAGACGATTTTCAATCCATGCTCGCTTTCAGTGGCGATCCGTCATACCGTTGACGCATCGTCCCTACGACGGGTGAAGAAGAGAACCATGCTCGCCCTGAAGGACATTAATCAAAACCCAAGACTGTGCTCGGTGCATTATAGGTAAATAATAATTTATTCCACTTGGCAAAATCTGCATTTCGTGGACTGTTGGAAGGCTTCTATTATTTAAAAACCTTTATTAAACTGCTAACTTCCGCAAGTGTTCCTGTAGTAGTGTGGGATGTACCTTATAAATTGTTATTTAAAAAAATTTGTGTTATTTATTACACCTGAAACCGGGACTTTAAAAGTAAAATATTAAATTAAGGTGGCATTTAACTAAATATTTTATCCCTAAAAATTGATTTTTTGCATCAGTCAAGCATTGAAACAAGGACAGGAAAACGATCGAGACAATCATTTTAATGGTTTTTTTTTATTATTGGAATTTTTTTTAGCAATTTCTAGGTAAGTAATTACATATTTCCAAGATGGTGGCTAATATGGCTGACAATATGGCGGCAGTTATCTCCAGCAGACGAAAACAAAATGGCTGTCCAAGATGGTCGCTATGATGCCATACTGGCTGATATATCTGCCTGATATTAGTGGTAGGATGTCAGTCTGCCAGGGGGCTACGTGGAAGAAGAATCCGTCTTTTTTTGCCCTCACTGGGTTCGAACCGAGGACTCCATAATGTAAGTGCGTTTTTTTATTATAAATTCATTAAAATTTTACTTTAAATTTTTTTCATGAGTTTTAATAATTTTCTCTATTCTCTATGTTATTAACTACGCATTATCAAGATAGCGGCTGTGACGTCATGATTTAAAAATAGTTGCCATAGCATTATCCTATTTGTCAAGATCATGCATGACCTCAGTGGCCTAGGGCGGCTTGTTGATGGAGAATTTTAGCTGCTTTGGGGATATTTCCCGCCTCTGACATGTTTCGGAGAATAAAAGACATATTTTCCTTCAAATAAAAAGGGAATTTTTCTCTCGAAAAAAGAATTTTACAATTTTCATTTTTTTTTTGTTGAAATGTTTTTTAAACTGGCAAATTTGGGCATTTTTGGAAATTTTTTGGCAATTTTGGGCAATTTTTGAAGTTATAATTCAAGTTGAAAGTCATCCAAGATGGCCGGCCTAAAGTCATAATCCGAGATGGCGGACAACGACACAACTACATCCAGAACCCAGGCGCAGGAGCCCCATTCCTATACTACTGGAGCGCTTCGTATGCCCTTGACAATGTTTTTCCCACACTTATCAAGCTGCAAGTAACACTGAGAATTTCTTTTTTGAAAACTACAAAGATAATATTTTTTTTTCTTGCCGTTTCATACGTAGTATCCGTGAATGTTTTTACATTTCCGTAAAATTTTCCGTAAGTTTAAGGAAATTTCTGATAATGTAACTCAAAATTAATATTTAGTGTTAAAAAACTAAGAATATAATAACACTGAGATTTATGGTTCATTCCTATTATTTTATCTTTATATACTACTAGCTGCAGTACCCGGCGTTGCCCGGGCTGAACACAGGGTGAAGGAGACCTTTTTAGAAATCAGATGTAGTTAGTAATTGTCTTCTTAATTAGAATGTCAAGTGTGCAAAATAATTTATATCACTTTCAGATCTCGACAGACGTTGTTCTGCCAGTGTATAGTCATTTACCAGTATATATCTCAAAATTGGTGGTCTGTATGTAATCTAGACTATATAAAGCACTAGAGAAAAAAGCTGAAGAATAAGAGATTACTAATATTGAAAAGATTCCATTATCTAGCTAATGTTCGGCATGCATTGCAATGCCTCTTTCAGTTTTGTTTTGTAATATGTTTTAAGTAGTTCCACATATACAAATCATCTATCCATCTCACTAAATATATATATTTATCTCTATCTACACCTATATATATATATATATATATATATATATATATATATATATATATATGTATGTATATCTCTATCTCTATTTATCACTCGAAAGAGAACAGATATTCGAAATTTTGGGGCTTTGTCCCTAGAGGAGGGAGTATGTTGAGAACCCTGAATGGCTTGGAAACACTCAAAATCTAAAGAGAATATATTTTTGAAATTTCGAAAATTTGGGGCTTTGACTCTTTGTGGGGGGAGGTTAGTTTGAGGACCCCAAATGGCTAGGAAATACTCCAAATTGAAAAAATATATATATTTTTAAAAAAATTGAAATTTAGGGTATCAATATTTTGGGTTTTGCATTTTTCCTCCCCCCCCCCCCCTCCCGACCAAAATTTTGATGGAAAAGACGTATTTGGCTAAATTTTCCACCATGCCCCGGACACTTTAGCTCATAATGACTTAATTTTAATACAATTTCCTCCAATGTTTCGAAATGTTGGGGCTTTCACTATACTGGAAAAAGTGGGGGGGGGGAGGGGGGTTGAGGTTCGGGACCTCCAATGTTTCGGAACACTCCATCTCGAAAGAATAGATATTTGAAATTCCTGAAATTTTCGAAGTTTTGGGGCTTTGTCCCTAGAGGGGGAGGGGTGATTTTGAGGACCCTGAATGGCTGGAAACACTAAAAATCGAAACAATGATTTTTGAAATTTTCTAAATTTTGGGGCTTTGACCCTTGAGGGGGGGGGGTTGATGTTGAGGACCCAGAATGGCTCGTAGACAATCCAAATCGAAAGAGAATAGATGTTCGACATTTTGGGAAATTTTTTAATTATTGGGTCTTTGGCCCCTTGTGGGGGGAGGGAGTTTGAAGACCCCGAATGGCTCGGAAACACTCGAAATAGTAAAAAGTATACTTAAATTTAATAAATTATTGAAATTTTTTAAATTTCGGGGGTTTTCATTTACCCACCTCCCCCCCCCCCCCCCCACAAATTTGATGGGGAAGTCGACTTTGGGTAAACGTTCCACCATGCCTCGGACACTTTAGTTCGTAATGACTTAATTTTAATACGTTTAACTCCAATTTTTCGAAATTTTGGTGCTTTGACTTTGAATAAGGTGGAGGTTCAAGACCTCGAATGTTTCGGAACACTCGATCTCGAAAGAATAGATATTTTAAATTCCTGAAAATTCCGAAATTTTTGGGGCTTTGTCCCCAGAGGGGGCGGAGGGTTCGAGGACCCCGAATGGCTCGGAAACACTCCAAATCGAAAGAGATATAAAGGAATATAAGAATGTAGGCATTTACTGTACTCCTATCTACCATAATAACAATATTGACAAATAGAAAAACTTATTACCTACCTATGAATAATGTTCTTAATATATTAATAAATAACTCTATGTTTAAGAATTTACGTACATACATAATATTAAACAGCAAACTATACACACCAAAAAAAAAATTAAGGATGTTTGTGAAACTATTTTTTATTTAAGTCATAATGTTTAAAACATTTGTAGTAGTTGTATATATATGTAAAACTGAGGTGGCCATATTCCGCTTATCCAAAGGAGTATAGAAATTAATAGGGATTTCACTCCCTGTACACACCCCAAATCTTTGAATTAAGTAAAAAATACAATAGTCCAAAATTAAACAAAAAGTATAAATAACAACCAATTTTACAAAAAAAAATTGTACTACTTGAATGACAATGTTAACATCCACCTGAAATTTAATAGAAGTAGGTAGGAAAATATATATATATAAGAAAATAATGAAATTAAAACATACATAAATAAAATTATCTCACACTCAACCAAACATAATGTTTAATATGAAATAAAGGAAGAAGGCAATTACACGTAACTACTCTAATTAAAAAAAAATCAATTACCTGAAAAAGTAAAATTCTAATTTTTCAACAATATATTACATAATTGACTAATTTTTCTGGTCTTCGGTCTCGGCAGCTCTAAGAGACGCTTGACGCTCGGCAGATAAATTATAAACACCAAACCAATCTCCTTGCAAATAAGTAGGTACTGTAAAAAAAAATAACAATATTGACAAATAGAAAAAATTAGTAGGCCCTACCAACCTATGAATAAATTTCGAAGAAATTTATAAGTTTAAGAAATTATGTACCTACATAATATTAAACTTGAAACTATCCACACAGTAAAAACCTAAGAATTTTAGTGAAACTATTTTTTTTATTTGTCATAATACCTTAAAAAAACGTATGTTTCCAAAATGAAACAGAAAGTATAAATAATTACCAATCTGACAAAAACATTTGTACATCTCTAATGACATTGAAAACATACACGTGAAATTTAAAAGAATTATGGGTGCCCTAGGTAAGGAGAAAAAATATATATATATAGAAGAAATTAAATAAAAAAACATATCTAAATAAATTTACCTTGCGATCAACCAAACAAAATGTAACTATAGAAAAATACGTATTTTTAGAGGTATTTACAAAATTCCACTGGAACCGTACATAAAAATAAGCCTATGTCACTCTCCAGCCCACAAATTATCTCTATGCAAAATTTCATGGCGTAGCAAACAAACACTCGCTTTTATAATATTAGTTAGGATGTGCTAACTATAAAACGATTAATAAAAATAACTAACCGTGATATCTACTGGTGTATTGAGTTACTACGATGCAGAGCTTTAATTTTTCTAACTCTCTACTCAATTCCTTACAATAGCAAAACGTAACGTAATGGCTTGAAAGCTATTGCTCGGCAGACATAGAGGAATGACACTAACAGTTTGTATATATTTGACACACATTACATAAAATTTAGATATATTTTTTAAACCCGTTTAAAGATTTTTTTTAGACAAAAGAGTAACGATTAATAAAAAAACTAACAGTGACATCTGCTGGTGTATTGAGGTACTACGATGCAGAGCTTTAATTTTTCTTATTCTCAAGTCAATTCCTTACAATAGCGAAACGTAACGTAATGGCTTGAAAGCTATTGCTCAGCAGACATAGAGGAATGACGTTAACAGTTTGTATATCTATGACACACATTACATAAAATCTATAATATTATGTATAAAAGAAAGTCGTGTTAGTTACACTACTTATAACTCAAGAACGGCTGAACCGATTTGGCTGAAAATTGGTAGGAAGGTAGCTTAGAACCAGGAGACGAACATAGGATACTTTTTATCCTGTTCCCGGAGAAAAAAATAGTTTTAAAAAACTAAAAAACACGCACGGTTTATATAGAAAACCAAACTAAAAAATAGAAAATCAAGAAAGTATATTGTTCACAATAATCATAACCCACTCTCAATTTTCATTTAATTAAATGTCACTTTTCATTTAATTAAACGTCACAATATTTAGTAGACTTTGTTTATATCGCCTCAAAGACAAAGCCTACTAAATATTGTGAAATTATATAAATTTACGAAAATCTTATTTTGAAAATGTAATAATGGAATAATCTTATCAAATTAGTGTATTGTCATCGGTCTTCGATAAATCTACAAAGTTTGAATGAAATCTGGCCGTTTAAAGTGAGTCAAAATCGCACTCAAAGGAGTCGGTTACAAACATACAAACAAACAAACATACAGGTGAAGGTAATATAAAGCGTGTAAAAAATGCGGTATAACAAAACGCAACTGAAAGCAAAAAGAAAAATTTATCAGTCATAACATCAGTCTAGCCGTTAATTTGTTAAAAATGGTATAGAAAAACGCAACTGACATGGAATAACATAACATAACTGACAGTTAAACGTAATGTTGTCTATGGTTAAGTATGGTTGAAAATTTGACAATTAACAAAACACAACTGACAGCTCAACGTAATGTTGTCTATGGTTAAGTATGGTTGAAAATTTGACAATGTAAAATGTTAAAGTTGACCGGTTGATGTGTTTTTTTCGAGTTTCTATTGGCTTATCGTGCCGATATTATCATTAACAATACCATGCCGCGACCAAGACAATCAAATCTTTCCCGACAAGGCCGTAATGCAACTAGGATTCGAAACATTGCGAATGAAAGGACTGAGGAAGAACAAGAAATTGCACGTGGAGAGCGCCGCGTTAGTATGGCTCAACTTCGTGCTTCTCAATCACAAGAGCAAAGCGAGGCAGCCCGTGAAACGGCTCGGTTGGCAATACGAAATCGTCGAGCAAACCTCAGAGATCAAAAACTTAATAATTTTCGACGCACAAGAAGAAACTTATCAAGTACTGATTTGAATTGAGCAGCGTTTTGATACGATTGCAGCACTGATTACTGCTTGCATACTAGCGTTCGCATTGGGCCAATGGACGTTGTTTGTGGGTTTTGTGGCGCATTGAAGTTTTCCGGAGAAACGCCAAGATTGTGCTGAAATTGCCATTATTGACTCCGCCACCTGAGCCATTGCATTCATTGCTTCGTGGGGAAACACCCGAATCACGACATTTTCTAGCAAACACTCAAAAATACAATAGTTGTTTCCAAATGACCTCATTTGGGGCAGACATTATCGAAGAACGAGGATTTAATCCGACATTCAAGGTATTTTTTTTGTACTTACATACAATACAGTAGAATAATATATACTATACTTATTCTTATGTAAGTATTACTAGCTTTTACCCGCGGCTTCGCTCGCGTTGTGTCCTTAAGTATCAAAGATCATTTCAAAGAAAAAAATTATGGTAATTGTTTTTTTATTATTTTTTATTTTTATTTTATTTTTTATTATTTGTGACTGTAATCATCAGTATTTAAAAATTCTAACATCCGATTCAGCTTAAAAAACTGAAAACATGCTTTATTTAAATACTAGCTGACCCGGCGAACTTTGTTCCGCCTTAGAGGCAATAAATAAGCAGATTTTGGATTTTATTAAATTCAATTTTTTATTAAGATAATAAATATAAATAAAAAACAAGTATTATAATGATTCTTTATTGGCCATTTATTGCCTCTAAGGCGGAACAAAGATAATAAATATAAATTAAAAATCAAGTATTTTAATTATTCTTTATTGGCCATTTATTGCCTCTAAGCCGGAACAAAGTTTGCCGGGTCAGCTATTTAAGATATACTTTTTAACTCGTTTAAAGAATTTTTTAGACAAAAGATAGCCTATGTCCATCCCCAGGATATAATCTATCTCCTTGCCAAATTTCATTACGATCCGTTCAGCCGTTCAGCCGGGAAAAGGTAACAAACAAACAGACATACAGACAGACTGACAGACAGAGTTACTTTCGCATTTATAATATCAGTATTGATATTGATTGATTACGTGATGTCTTGACACGCAAGTAGTATTTTTTTTTCAAATATTTTATTTGGTAGTATGTGTAATGTTTTGGTAATATTTCTTTGAACGAGCGCCAGAAAAGTTTGTAAAAATGTACGTGTATTATTTATTGGGGAGTAAAACAATGATTAAAAATATTAGTATTGTTGGTGTATTTTCAAGTTTTTACCTTGGCATAATAATACAGTTATGTTGATGTTTAGAAGAAGATAAACTCAACAAACGTTCACCATTTTTCAAGGGCCGTACTTTTCTCTACAGTGAGCGGGTCTCCACGCAGCCACTGGTTTAAAGAGTTGTAGAGTAAGGGTTTGTGTTGCATTTGCCTACGCACCAGAAACAATCCTGAGGAGGTTGGGAGTAGTGTACTGCTGCCCAAACATAATTAATTATTTTCAAAACAAATTAAATTCATTTTAACGTACATATTTACAATAAATTTTGGGTCTTTTAAATGACAAATATTTATTTTTTAATTACTCATAAATTAATTAAAGTATTACTCATATATAAAAGCTGACTCATCAGTAAATGATTTAATTTATATACAAACCTTCATTGGTTGGAAGAAATTAATCTCCATCATTTAACTAATAATTACTAAAGTAAAACTTTTACAGTTTAATTCTGCGAGTACCATATGATTATTTCATAAAGAAATAATTTATTTTCTTTAGTACAACCATCTAAAACATTAAGTATATAAGTAAATTACTCACCAATAATGTTTAATGTTCCGGTTTAAAATGTATTTTACCATTTGCGACAAAAATTAAAAATATTATATACATTTCTTCAACCCAATTGGTTGAACTAATTGGTATGAAAGCTATTGTTTTAAATGTACAAATTGTATATAAAATGGGGCAACATTTAATCATGCAGGAAACTAATGAGTTAAGACATAATATATTCGAGTCATATAAAAATAATAAATAAAAAGGTTAGATTTTACTGGCAAAGTTTACCATGATTTAAAAATATTTTATATTGGACTTTTTCCTTATAAAGACTTTTTAACTGACGGTTTGTGGATTTTAATTTTATAATATATATATATATGTATATATATATGTATGTTTGCTCACTCTGAAATGAGACGTAGATATATGACAGTTCAAATACTACACTTTATGCCGATGTACAAAGGGAATTGGTGGATCATTACTCACAGTCGTATACGTCGTATTATGCCTACACAAAAAGCTTTAACTTTAACGCATATCTTTGAGATGCTGAAATAAATAGTAACTTAAATAACGAGAGATTTACATAATAAAATATCCTGAATCATCCAAATTTAACTTGGATTAGCACACAGAGGTATTTCATACATTTACTCTTAACTTAAATTCTATTATATGCCTATTTCATCATTTATGGTATGATTAGCTCTCACAGTGGAAATTCTCCAGCACATGTTTAACATTTCTCCCTTCGCAATTACATCTTTAAAATATCTTCATTTTAAAAATATGTTCAGTTGTATGCAAAAGAATAACGTAATCCGTGAAAATTTGTTATTTATTATCCCGTTTGTAAGCTAGAAGACTGTGTAAATATGGTTGACCAACAGATAGACCTACTGACCATAATTCAGTTTCGTTAAACCCTTATGTTACCAAATACTTGTTAAGCTACGGTATCCAAGGTATACTCATAAGTTAGAATAAGGTCACATAAAATGTCAAGGTCAATTTTAAAAGTTAAGTGCTAATGTCAGTCAAAGTTAAACTATCAACCGTCAATTGTTAAGGTGTGTACTTTTGAGTCTAAACGTATACCAATTACTTCACTGTAAATAATAGCAGTCCTTTATAAGTGTTTTTGACAACTGTTTAATATATAAATTATAAAATTTAAAATTTAAAAAAAAAACAATATAAAATATATTACAGATGGCCGCTATTTGTTGTAGCAGATCAGATGTTCAATGTTTATTAGATTCCGATTCCTAGATTAGAAACAGTTAATGCATTTGTCAGAATATTTTTATCAATCTATAGTAATTTTCAAGATTACGGCTTTAGAACAAAAGTGTGTGATTATGAGAAATATTCCATAGAGTTTAATCTTTAAAACAATTTAAGAAACTTCTGCAATTTATTTGGGGAAAAATTATATTTTGATTCTTTATTTTTACATCAAGAACAAGGTCACAATTTAGGAGTAATTTCATCAGGGAAAAATAAAATATTTTAAAAGTTTAGAGAATTTTTTTTTTGAAAATATTTCAATTAATTTTTTTTATGTCTCTTTTAAACGAACTCAAGTAAATATTAGCCAAAAACATAAAATTCAACAACAAGATTGACCGCCAATAGATATCTGTCGTTGCATCAAACAAGACGGCTTGGATTTTTTTGTATAAAGTCTGACGTTGAAATCTCCAGATTAAACTACTCATTTGACTTGTTTTTAGACTCTAGAGATTACATTTTATTAATTTCAAAGAAACGACACTCCATGGCATGATACATTTCAACAATTATTTTTAGCAGAGACTTATAATCCTCTTACATAAGAATGCAAATGTGTTTCGTGTCACATTTAATTTCGTGATGAAAGTGGATGGCATGCAGTCCCGGCAGAATGAAGGAAGATAGTTATTGGTTCGGCTGCAGTCGGTGTCATGAAGCTAAGGAGGGGGGACGCAACAAATGCCGGGAGTTCGATGTCAGCATGGGGGTTGAAGGGGTGGGAGTGTGGGGGGGTGCGGTGGTGAAGGGTGGTGTGGAAATAGAAGAGATAAGGGGGGAGGAAGGTTCGCTAATCCGGCTAGGACTCCCGTGAAGACCAGCCAGCCCCTTTTGATGTACCCCCTCCTCTTCCCCTTGGCCAACCCCCGCTGTTCCAGAACCGACTCACTCCTACTACTAGCAGCATATAGCGCCCCGGCGCCGTGGGGGGCCGGCGTACCATTCACGGCCAAATCCCGAGAAACAATATTGTCGCTGCGAGGAAACGTATGCCGTGGATTAAGAGCTGCATGCGAACCCTCCTCTCGCCCCCTCCCCCACCCTTATCCATCCTAAGAAGGGTCTCTGGCTTTAGGAGGTGGGAGGGAGTCATGACACACGATACCGCTAGCTATCTCCTCCCTCACCCATGGGGCAGTTTAAACTTGTGACCTCACCACGACTACTGAACGGGAAACATCCAAATTGTCCGCCCGTCCGCTTCGTTTTAATGGAAACCGTCCCATCACCCGCCCCCCCCCCCCCCCCCACCCGAACACAATTCCTACACCAAACACGACACACACACACGCACACATTACAGCGGCCTTTCCCATCCACATTCTCGCTCTTATTCCCGAAAGTGGTCATTTTCCCGAGGATTTGTAACTTTTCATTAACGAAGTGACAAATATTCGAAGCTTCACCTTTACTCTTCGCATTCGGCGGTTATTAAACAAACAAAAAAAAATACAACAAAGACAAAATTAAAAATCGCAAATGAATGTCACGTCAGGGTATCCCGTTGGAACATTTTTCATACGGATGATACCTACTGTTTGCACCGCCGTACGCACTTCTTTATTTACGCGCCAATTTTGTCAATATGAAGCATGAACCACTTTCAATTGTAAACTCAAAAAAAGCTATAAATAAGCCGTTACTCGCACTGGAACAGCTTGCAGTCCTCATTTTAAAATATGATCACTCAAATATCGTTTCTACAAATGAAAAAAAAAAAAAATTAGCCAAAAAAAATTCCGTTTTATTTCAATAATAAAAATTTCATAAAACTACCTGATGTGCCACTGACTATGTTCACATGGGATTTTAGGATTGGTTTTAGTATTGATTTGGCCAGCTAGGACTATA
Source organism: Bacillus rossius redtenbacheri (assembly GCF_032445375.1). NCBI lineage: Eukaryota > Metazoa > Arthropoda > Insecta > Phasmatodea > Bacillidae > Bacillus > Bacillus rossius. The sequence goes on along the minus strand of NC_086330.1, from coordinate 164,367,529 downwards.
TTACAAATCAACAGAAGGGAGTAGAATTTACCGACGCACGGACGATCACACGGATAGGCCAAAATTGTGAATATTGTAGTTTTGGCATCTGTATCACTTCTTATCACCAAAGCTGCCATTATTTTTTTTTTTTTAATTTTCCAATTTCAAGCATGACCGCGTTTAAAATTTACTATAACTATAGAAAACATTGCACATAAAAAATGTTCTGTACGTTTACAAAAGATTCCTTTGGAAACCAGTTGCCAAGATATTGTTTGTAATACCTACAAGAAAGATATTGTAACTTTGTACAACACATGGCTATGGTTATTTTTGCATATATTAGATACATTTGTCGTGATAATACTAGTATTTCAAAGATTAGGGCATAATTTTATAATTAGATTGATGTTTCATTCAAACATGTTTTTTAACCATGAAAAATATGATTGAATATTCAACAATTTGACATTATTTTGTTTTATCGTGCTTATTTTTTGAGCAGTTAATGCTGGGAAGCCATTCAGTAAACGGTTTATAACTATATTTAACTATTAGAGGTACTGGGATAACACAAAGCATAAATTCTCGAATAAGAATCCAAACCCAGTATTACTGCGAACACTATTTTAAAGTCATATAGTTGTTTTCATATAGGTAAATGTACAAATTTTACAAACATATTTAATTTTACATCAATATTCTGTTCCATTTACAAAATAGATTTAGAGTGTGGATTTCGTATCTTGGAATACAAATCAACATATATGCAATCCAAAAATTTAGAAAACTTTCTACACGTTTATTTATATATTAGTACAAGCATTGGATAACATATACAATAATATCACTGCTAGAATCATGAAAACAATAGACACATCGTTATTTAAATATATCTCTGATGACATTTAGATATTTTTTACCTGCATGATTTTTTAATTGAGCTTACTCAACTTTAATTTTATTATAAATACAAAATAGTTAGTTAAGGAAAATTTGTCAATTAATTTTTGCTCTCATTGGTTTTTGTATTTTTTTGGGATAGTGAAATTACTTCATGATTTTGTATGATTTCAATTACTAACAGAATTTTAATTTTAATTTTAAAACCAAGAAATTAGTTTCTAAATAAAATTTGATTCCAAAAATTAATTCATTTAATTTATACTTAATCGTTAAGCTAAAATCACATAAAATATATTATGTTACTAAAAAATATATAAATGGTTTCCCTTGTTTTGTTCCATCTGAAATTTATTACTGGTTCAATACCACCAAAGCCATGTCCTTTATCACATATTTTAAATCATTCAGGTAATACTAAAGTTTTGTCATAAGCGTTCACCTATAATTCCTTAATAGAACGTGTCATAACAATTTATTAATTTATTCTTTGTCTCCGTGTCCATCTTGCCAGAGAGAAGTAGCCTACCTTTTTCGTGATGAGAGCAACCGTAGTGATGAACATCTTTGACTTTACTTTGTCAGTGCACTGAGCGATCTTCGTGAAAAGTTTCACAGGAAGTAACCAATACTTCAGTCTCGCTTGCTGTTGTTTTTGAATTGTAGCTGTATTTCTGCTGGAAATACAGGTAACTCCAGCTGGCTCGGAGGTATTTACGAGTCTGGACAGTAATATCTATACTAATATTATAAAGCTAAAGAGTTTGTTTGTTTGTTTGTTTGTTTGTTTGAACGCGCTAATCTCAGGAACCACTGGTCCGATTTGAAAAATTCTTTCAGTGTTGGATAGTACATTTATCGTGGAAGGCTATATTATATTATCAATAACATTAGGGATCCTTACTAAAAGTCCAATTTAGAATCAAATGCGTTCGAGGGGGTTAGATACAACATGCAGTACACGTACGAAGTGTGTCTTGACAATGCCGCAGGCGCTAAAAGTTGCCACGCACTAAATGCCTTATCATTCTTAATTTTCCCATACAAGTAAAAAACACCCGTGTGATATTAACAACGAAGCAAACAGTACCCTCATATAGAATACATAGAGATAGTGTGAGGTATGTATGTAGATATCAAGAGATAAATACAGATAGAGAGATACATAGATATATAGGACTATAGATGTAGATAGACATAAATATATATTTAGAGACATGGATAGATTATTTGTATATGTGTAACTACTTAAAACATATTACATAACATAATTGAATGAGGCATTGCAATGCATGCCGAGCATTAGCTAGATAATGGAATCTTTTCAATATTAGTAATCCCTTATTTTTCAGTTTTTTTTTAATATTGCTTTATAGAGTCTAGATTACATACAGACCAGTTAAATAACTATAAACTGGCAGAACAACGTCTGTCGGGATCTGAAAGTGATATAAATTATTTTGCACACTTTACATTCAAATTAAGAAGACAATTACTAACTACATCTGATCTCTAAACAGTTCCCCTTCACCCTGTGTTCAGCCCGGGCAACGCTGGGTACTGCAGCTAGTGTTTACATATATCAGATGAATACCAGGCAGGCGACGACTCTGGCTGGATTGGAGTTCGTGACGACACTGCATTTGCTAATATCCCAGATAGCATTTTTGCTTGCAGTAAGTGTCTCATCAGCTTGACATTGTCATTAACTTAATACTACTGAACATGCTCACTTAACATCGTGTTTTCTTTTTATGTGTAAACAACTTAGCTCTCGGTATACGGCATTTAATAGGAGAAATTTCGTGAAAATGGAACGGAAGTCAATGACGTATTACGATGTTCCAAAGAGGTTTACTAGCAAAGCGGTACAGCCCGCGCTTGTTTATCTGAAGGCTCGTGGTTAAAATTTCTTCACCGGAGAATTTTGCTTAATTTTTTTAAATAATTTTATAATATAATAATTTTGAATCAGCTCAATATAGTTAAGGTTTGTTTGTAGGTAATCCTTACAGACTGATTTAAGCGTTTAGGCATAAACAAATATGCAAACATATACTTAGTGTTATAATATGTATTTAAAATGTTTCAGGTTAATATTTTAGTGATGCAATAGAATTATAACATGTGCTGGTACTTTAAAGTGTTAACTGTTTAGTGAATTTTAACAAGATGATCAGTATTTAAATAAAGTTCCTTGTTTCAAATTTTGTCCAAAGCCAGGGTTTTCATCGGAGCCGTTTCTTATATTTTAAATTTTCAGCTTGTTTCGGGCGCTGATAATCGCTTATTCGCGTTTAATAGTGGCAAGCTACGTTTACAATTCATGCAGAAAATTCTATCGGCGGACGGAGAAAATACGTGTGTAATTTGCATCCAGAAATTTTGGTATTTGTAAAGCGACTATTTTATTTATCAGTTTATTTATCACTTTTGGCATTATTTTACAGAACTCCGTTGAATTGCGTTTCCGAGTTTCTTAATATAAGTTTATTTGCAGCATGAACAACGTCAGAACATACGAATTTGCTTGTTACCGAGGTTAGATGTTTACACATCACTGGCGAGTACTGAAAGACTCGCTCAAATTTTTTTAAACTAAAAACTAACGTTTTTTGTCCTGCATTAAAATATTTAATAAAAATAATGAATTAAGGCATAGGGTTTTCTTATGTAACAGTCACTTTTCTCTCATATACAGTAGCAACAGGACCTATTGTCACTTGTGCATTTCTTTCGAACAACTACTGGTCCAAACATAAGTTTTATTTTTTTTATCTGCCTTGTCATTTCTGTACAATGATTACAGATCATGATTTGTGGTGAAAATGTATTTCGCTAAGATAGTCTGCAATCCACTGTAACTTCATTTTACTCTTAATATAGGAAACAATTGTGTTTTGCATAAGGTATTTGGTATTATGTATTGTAATATATGTTTCTTTATTGGCCAGTTTAATGCAGGCAAAGCTTTCTTAGCTTATAGGAACCAATGAAACAATATACCAATTGCATTGCAGACCATCGGACAATAAAATTTTCTCATGATGAATCATTAGAGACTTGTAAAGTTTGCGGATTTTTTGAAGAACTCTATACCTATCATTTATTTTATGGTAGGTTCAAAATTCCTTAACCCCCCCCCCCCTCCTCAAACACTTTTTGACTGTGGACGACCAATCAGCTACCAGTTATCAGTAGAGAGACCAAGTGAAGTCTACCCATTCATAAGAAATCAGACACTAAAGAATCATAAGAGGTGACAGTACACGCACTACTGTGAATATTAGCCGGATTCATTTCGCGATAGACTAAAATTAAAAACTTATACCTTTGCAATGCTTCTCCTATAAATTCACAGGTTTTTTTTTTCTTTTTGGAAGGCTCTGGGCCAGTGAGTGACCCTCGACCAAAAAAGTGTCAAATAACAGTCCAACCAGTTGAGTCATCTAACTAGTCAGCTGCCAATGAGCATATAATTTTTGCTCACGTATGCAAAGGACTGTGGAGTCTATCCTAGAGGTCATTGAAACCATGAATTTTCCTGTTTCCTAATCATTATCATTGCTCATGGTTAGAGACCCAACATTTACGTGTATTCACTAAATATCAAATCAACCTCCAAAAATGTATTTTTTCTGCGACGACTGCTACTGGGCTTAACATGCTTTGACACGCCCTAGGATAGTCTACGCCCATCATAAGCCAACAGAAACTGAAATTTCGAATCATATTAACGTCATTCAAAACCATAATGCCTTCTCTCAGAGGAAACAGCCAATGAAAATTTGATTGATGTTCGAGAAATTACACGCGTTTTCAAGTCTGACCTGCAGGTCATTGGAAGTGTGAAATTTCCTGGTCTCTTCCCACACGATTCAAGGATTAGTGCCTTTGAAATGAACAAGGTTTAGAAATCCAGCCACTCACCTTATAAAATTACGTGCAGGTTAGACTTCATGATGCTGTGAGTTCTCGAGCCTTATTCCTATTTGAAAATTGGCCACTCTCCTTGATAGAAGACATTCTCTTTTCAAATGAACGGACTGTTTTTGGTCTGTACAGTCGATGCTGGCTAAGTATTGATTTAGACTAGCTCTTGACGTGTCGAAACTGTGGACCAATTAAAGGTGTCTTCAAATAGAAAAAAGTATTCGGATGTTAAATTTTCGTTAAATTAACTCACGGAATTTCCATACCTCTATTATTAACACGAATTCTTAACTGACAAGGAATACGGAAGTTTCATCGACGTCTCAAAACTTTACGTCGGCTGAGCTGAGAGCCAGGCCTTTCTCTGCCCGGCAGCGCCGAGAAAACAATGATGATTAATAATTAATAGTCAATTAAGCATCAGTGTTTGGAGCGTTTCGTCACCCTCGCTTCAGGCGAAGCAATAACACACCCCTCCCCCGGGCAGCTAATTGATAGCCCGCGATGTGCGGCACTGCGCCACTCTGCTCGCCTGCAATAAAGGCGGGCGGGCACAAAGGCGAACGACCTCCGCTGTTATTGTAATAACTGCGCCTTGTCTCTGGGTGACGTCCTCCAGGCGTCACTCACTTATTGCCGGGCGCGCGACAGGGACCTCGACACCATCACTGCTCGCTTAATTATGCTACGCCCGTTTCCCCTAAGGAAGAGGCACGTTTTTATAGTTTGTTATTTAATTATAGTGATTCCCGATTTATTTTAACACCTGTAGTGAACATTTTTAAACCATTTTCTTCAAATTTTTGCATGAAATTTATGTTTGATAAATTATGGTGGTTATGTTAACTAATTATTATTAATAAAAAATAGCATTTTCGTTTTGATTTGTAATATGTACTTTTAGGATGTCTTAAAAGATACGTATAAATAAGATTCCTGCAACTTAAATTAATTGGTTTTTATCAAGTTAAGTATAAAATAACTTTGTTAAACTAAAAGAAATATTTCTATTAAATACTAACACTTGTAACAATACACAAAAACATTGTTTTAGTTGAAAACCTATTTGACGATAAACAATTTTTTATAAAAATAACCTGCAGTGATATACTGACAAACAAAGCCTATAACTGATTATAGAACTTTGGAAGACTGAAAAAAATTCTTAATATTAAAAAATACATCGACATTTAAGATATTACAATAAATTAGTTACATGTTCCAACAATAATTTGAAATAAATTTATAACCTGATCAAGCACTAATCTAACAACATTTAATACATGAAAAAATCCTTGACTATAACTGTGCTAGTAATAATGCAGACAATTGCAATAAGAGCAGTAAATACAGGAAAACAACAACCTTGGACAACACAGCGAAGCAGCACAGATGAACCCAACCATGAAAGTTAACGGATATTATAGACGAATGAACGAATGAACACAGTAGGCTTCCTATGAAAAACAGACCAGTTGCGACATTTCGGGAACTTTAATCTGCTTCTATCATCGGACACAAAAATATACTGATTGCAGAAACTTGCGTGATTAAATTACTTCCACGTCTAGTTATGTTATATTTGACATAAGCTGATATTGGATTTTGCTCCGGGTTTTTATGAATTTATCTTCAGAATTTTCTGTGAAAACAAGTGTAAACTACTAGTGACGGATATAAAAAAAATATATTGTAATTAAATCTTTTCCAGGGTAAGAATCGCGTTTAAAGAACGTAAAGCATTTATGTATTTTGTTTTATTTATTATTATTTTTTTTAGCCTTTCCTTCAAAATTCTAAGGTTGCGATCTTTGACGCAAAATGAAATTTTCGTCCCGGGAGTACTTACTTTTCCCCCTGAACGGCTCGTAGCGTTGACTACAGCTATGCTTACGCACGCAGTTCTAGCGAGGATAAAAAAATAACCAGAAGAAATTTTTTCGATGCAATAAGCTGCTCGAAGACTTGAGATGATGAGGGGTGGAGAAGGGAGGAAGGATAGCGAGTAGGAGACACAAGCACGAGAGGTATCTCCATTCATCGCGAGCGAAAGACATTTTCGCCCACGGGGTTATCTCCTGCCTCGCCAAGTAAAAACAACGACTTTCCCCCTGCGGGTTATACAACCTCGCCAGGCGAAATAGTCACCCGGCAACAAAAGGTTTTCGCCGGAGAAATTGTTGGTTGAAGGTCCGGGGGAAGGGGTGGAAAGGGAGGAAGTATGTCAGAGATGTTGTTGTCAGGACAACAGCGGGAGGTCCAAACCTCACCCTCTCCCCCACCCCACCTCATTTCACTCTCCCTTGTCATTTCGCTTTATTGAAAACAGGTGAAGTATGCATTCCATCCGCCCCTCACGGCGCTATTCTATGTTCTGTTTCCTCCGGTGCCCCTCCCTCTTGGTATCATCCCTAAAAACAGATGATGATCCCCCCGCCCTCTTCCCTTCAGCCCAGCATCCCCCACCTCCTCGCAATTGTGCTCGCCGCTCCTATTGTGGACGCCACGTGACATTTCGGGAATCGCAGACACGTGCTCGCCTTTGAAGAGGGTTCCGCGCGGTGTCGGCCGAGGGGCGGGGCGAGGCCCGCGCATGCGCACCTGCCCCGGGGACAACTTCGCGCCTCCCGGCTCTCGGTGTGCGCTACACGGCATTTGGGAGGCGCTACTTCGTGAATGGAACGGTGCTGTTATCTGTGGCGGATGGTAAGAACCAATGTCCACAAAGTCAAAGGGCAACTATCAAATGAATTTTTAAAATATGGGCAGTATTTTAATAAAATTCCTTGTCGAAAATCAAATCTAAAGCCAAGGGTTTAGTATTTTACATGTTTTTTTTTTTTTTTTTTCGCTTTTAGCGAAAAGGTTTTACTATACAGGATATACAGTAGTTTAACGTTTCAATCTGCTTATGGTTGCTAATAGTTTATAACACATTTTTCGTATATTTATCACGCTCGGCATTATTTTAAAGAATTCTGCGTTAAATTTCGTTTCTGAGTTTCGTATTACAAGTTTATTTGCCACATTAGAATATATCAATATGCTCGTTACTGAGGTTAGATGTTTACGAGTACTGAAAGTCTCGCTTACAATTTTTTTTTCTTTCGCAATGTACGTAGACACCGATGGTGAAGGGGGGAGGGGAAATATAATTAAAAAAAAAAAACTCTCTCACTGTAACTGGAACTGTGAAACGTAACAGTTTAATGGTGAACGTTTGAATAATAATACAAAATAATTTTAAAAAACGTATTATTATTATTATAAGATTTCCTTACGTCTGGCACGCACATAGGCCTACACAGTCTTGTGTTGGCTATTCCCACTCGCAAAACCTAGGACCACAAATTCCGTGCCAAACTTCCCCTGTCCCAGCACTTTTCCTTTTCCCTTACCAAAATATATCTTACAGTCTTGTGCCTTGGTTTATACTAATAAATGGTTTTGTCGAGACTACAAAACCATTTAGCTCCCACCACAAAATATTTTGTAGGGTAGTTATTTAAAAAATATCATGTGGTGGAGACAAAACACTTTATTTTTTTTATCGTGGGCTTAAGAATCAAGTTGACATCCGCGTGAGCCACGCATGCGTGTGACATTTTTAATAATAATAATAATGTATTTTTAAATACCAGTCCTCTCTTCCAATAGAGAATTCTGGCATATTGAAGTGGAAAACTTAATGTGGTTGGTACTGAGTTTCAAAATAAGCAATTTTTTGTTCACGAAAGTTTGTCCGGAATCGAAACCCTGCAAAGTTACAGGCGCGAACATTCGCGGGAAAATTTGAATTTTGGCGGGCATCATGGGACTATCCCATTGGCTGAGAGGATGCGCCATAACAACCCGTGGGGTCCAGATGCTCAACGGGAATAAGGCTACGAGGGGTACGCAGACGTTTAGAGTTAACACATATGGACATACTTACTATATTTGGATCAAACATCATATACTAGCTGATGTACACGCGCTTCTCTTCGGAAGGTTATAATGCTCATTATACATTATACATGCTCATTATAACTCGTGGATACACTACTGACGTGACTCGAAATTAAAACAGGAACTGAATCTAAATTTTAAAATCAAATCACGAAACAAAAATCTTTACTACTAAATAAACGGGCAGAAATATAATTCATAGACGCCATGTTGTTTTTAAGGACCTTAATATTCGCAATAATTTAACCAACACCGTGTCGATATGAAGGTAAAGGTAATAATTACAGAAAGACTGGATTACGATCCTGAAGCGAATGAGGCGTCAACATTGCGGTACCCGTTGTGGAGAAGAAGAGAGGCTCAACAATGCAACGGCCATTGCCATGAAGACAATAAAGAAAAAGTGTCCCAAATCGCTGAGGGAAAAAAAACAAAAAATAACTAAGACCCATTTCGAAAAATTCGCATCGAGGTGCAAATGGACCGCTCCTGGGACGGATATCACGGCATCACGGTTGTGAACCTCGCCGCCTCCGTGCTGAGCGAGCTACACACAAACTCTTCCCTTTATTTATGTAAATATTACTTAATGTGGTCTTCTGGCCATAGCAAGTAAATTTATATCATTAGAATAATTACTCTTTTCTGGCAATTTCTATAGAATTATTCTCTTATTATGGGTTTTGAGCATTTCATTTAGATCTACACAAATTAAGACTAAATCATATAGAGTGGTGTGACTTTAAAGAAAGAGGCTTTTTGTTTTATTTTATTTAAATTTCAACAGCTTTAATGCTAAGGAATGATATACATTTGTAAAAATTTGACATTGATTATTAAATTGTATGACATATTAGGCATAATTAATGATACTACTTTAATTTTGTATAAGGTAAACTTATTATTCAAAATAGAACACTTTCGTCTGAACCATATGATTAAAAAAAATTAAAAGTAATTTGTATTAATTTGCTTTATAAATAGTTTCGTGAATTTAGAATTATTTGTAAGTAAAAGACACACATAATTTTTGCTAGTACTTTTATTTATATTAAATTAATTATAATATTTATGCGCATTCATTTAAACACATAAAACATAAATTCCAATACAAATTTACTGTGACAAAATATAATTTTTATTCCAGAAACAAGTTTGTTAATATTAATAGAAATTAGAAATCGGTTTTAGAATTAAATAATTTCAAACACGTGTATGATACTTAGGAAGATAAATTTCGATCATATTTGATGGTTTAAGGTTATTTCACAATATTAAGGAACTATATATTTTGAAAATATTTTTATGTTCCTTACTTATTTAAAAGTTCTGTCTAAAAATTACTAATTTATAAGAAATTGCGTAACATGAATGGATTATCCTCTGAACCTTCCTGACGTTTTACATGTTTGAAATAATTTTCACGTTAAAAATATTGATATTTAGTAGATTTTGCATAATTATCTTTTACATGTGTGATTATCTTATAGAATCCGATGCCAAAGAAAATATACCTAAAATGTATTCAGAATGCGGGAGACTGAAAAATATGTGAGGGTGGTCACAACGTTAATATTGTTATCCCGGCAGGTATTATGGGAGCTTTGTTAGTTACCATATTTCTGGAATTGTGACGCGTGCACAGACAGTGGTATTTCTGTGCATAAAAATGAAGTAAAAACCCAAAACGAAATAAAAAGCAAATATGACGCTTCTCGCTTGGCTTCGAATCCAGCGTGTTCGCGTCTCGCATCGCTGTTTCTCTCTCGTCTCGCAATAAACCGCAACTAACCAGAGCCGTTATGGTGCGATTCTCTCCCCCCCCCCCCCCCATCCCTCTCAAAACCAACCATCACCCCTCCCCCTTTACCAGCAAATCCGCACGATTGTACCAAGTCCGGCTACGAGTGTTTGCGGTTATCGGCTACGGGCGAGAAATGTTTCGCCCTCCGTGGCGATGTGCAACGAGCTCCAAACCCTGCACTCCCTTCTCCCCTTTCATAACTTCAACCCCCCTCCCCTTCTGCACTGTATCGTACTCACTGTCTCACTCTCTCTTGCGGTTTGGGCGTATCGCCCGCAAAACTACTTGGCATATGTGGCATTGCCGCGCCTTGCGCGCGTTAATTTGGCATCGCACTCGATATTTCCTCCTCTTCATCTCTCTCACTCCCCCTTTCTCTCTCTCTCTCTCTCTCTCTCTCTCTCTCTCTCTCTCTCTCGAGGTGCGATACAATGATCGACATGCGTCGACCAGGAGATCGATTGTCGAGCCTCCGTGCCGCAGTTGGATGCATGCCGACTTCTAGTCCCGGGAAAGGCATGGGTGTGAACTTGTAACGTCTGAACTTGGTCCACATATGTCTTAAATATCAAGTAAATTGATATATGTATGTTACCAAAGAGCCATATACTATAGGTATATAATGTAGTGACACAACTCTATATGCCAACACGTTGTTTGATGAATCTATCTTGTTATTAACTATTATGTTTTATTTGTGTATTGCAAATATAACAATGTACCAAACTAAAGTGTATGTTTCAAAGAAAATGATAAACTCTATTTCGCAATAATCTCTGACGACTATCACAGGAAGTTTCAATGTACTAGGAGTGGGCGTTTTATATTAATGATACGTGAAAAATTCTGAATAAATATCCGATGTGACATTACTAATTACGTATTTTTAGTGTTATTTCGTGAACAACGTATTTTCATTTAATGGTACACAAAAAGATTTTCAGCGGAAAATACAAAGTATTAAGTTGTAAATAGATAGAGCTTATGTTAGAAATACAAATGATTCCAAGCGTTGCACGATTCTGTCAGTACGAAAAAATCCAATCGCAAATAGATAATCCTTCAATTTTTAATCCCAAAATATGTTTACTTATTCTGAAACATGTTTTATAAAATTAATATAATTGCTTGCTCTGGCTTAGCTCAATGCTTGAAGAGCAGGACTTCTGAGTCTAAATTACTCTTATTCATGTGAACAAGTAAATTAAACCGTGTGTGATTCAACATGTACCTAATAATAAACTAATCTCGTCAGGTTAACAAGTTATTCGATTGAGTTGGTAACAATTAGTATCTAAATTATTTGATTCAACCAAAAAGTTAACAAATTACAAATTCATTAGAATTAAAAGACATAAAAATAATTTGTCTTGGACATTAGGCAGTGGTTCAATATTACCTTTAAGAAACGGACAGTACCTTTTTCGTTGTGATAACGAATATAACTATTCAACGCTCGTGAAGAATAATGGATATGTCAGATAACTTCCAGCGGCAATTAGTACTCGTCACGAACCACGATTCTATTCTGGTTCCTGGGGTTTCGACTGGTGAATCGACGAACGGGGTCCGAGGTTGGATTCGGCTGTAGGTGGCTCTCGGGATGGTCACACGAAGTCGCTTCCTTCCTTTCTTCGGTCGACGTAGTGGACTCGTTTTTAACTAATGTGCTGAGCGTCTTTTAAACCACACCAATAATCTCAATGTTCTAGTGGTATTTCTGTAGTTAAACTTTACGATAGTAGTTTATATCGTCTCTTGTGAACTAAAATATCTAAGAAATATTATGTTCTTCTTACAAATTCATGCGATGATTCAGAATTCTATTATCTTATTACAATCCTTGAATTATAATATTATAATTTTTCACAATTTATCATATTCATTAAAATCTTGTAAAAATGTATCAATAACGTTTATCACAATTAATTACAATCATCGTAATATACTTCTGACCTACAGCTATGTCAACTTTTGAGTAAAATGTACTTTTTAATCATAAACTTGGCCGTCGTTTGACGTTCTTTCTAGTGGCATACAGCACTAAGATTTACGATAAGTAAAAACTTCGCATATTTTGAGTAAATAAGTGAGATAGTATATAAAATTCTTTAAACTGCTCTCATGAAAAATATCGTTCATGTGACATAGTGTCTCACGTTCTGAGGTACAGATAGGTATATATTCCACCGTTGGGAACTATTTTCGATTCCAGGCGGTAGTAACACTTTTTTTTAAGTAGGATACGTGGCGGACGTTGTTTTGAGAAGGGTTGTGATTTTTTTCAGGGGTGCTACTGTTTGCTGCCTTCTCTCCCACCCCCACTTCGCCCTGATGTATTCCGTCGTTGCCATCCTCCCCCCCCCCCCCCGGGCCTACACTATCACTCACACACCTTTCTCTAACTATGTCAATGTTTTGGATACGTAAAACACTTATTATTCGCTCACTCGTTCACTCGGTCGGCGCGCGAATTGTCGTCTTCCAGCGAGGGCCAGGTTTGTGAGCGCATCGCCTCAGCAGCCGCATGTTCTACGGCGAGAGTCGTGGGTTTGAATACAACCAAACAGCATCACTCGCGTTGATAACCAGCGGTTAGCAGGTAACTGTAGTGGTCCTGTCTCTTAAAGACAATGATAATTCACTTTACTTCAAGCCACGAACAGCTGCTGATGATTTAGGGCAATCTTCTTTCGTAGCTAAAAGGCTTTTTATTCCATTATATTGGTATCACAACTTATTTAAGAACTATTTCAAAACATCTCAAAACTTTCTTGGCTAATAAATATTTATAATTAGGTTAATAAATATTTATGTATAAAAAACGGCACCGCGTTACCAACTCAGCATGAAATCTTATCATTTAAATGGAAACTTCTGTGCAAGTTTGTGAAATTTTATTGTAAAATTGTTAGAACTGCTGCTAACTGATTTACTTATAGAATGCTTCCAACAGTTTCTCTGTTCAATCACCTCGATTATTATAGCAATGTTAACAGTTTTATATTTAATGTATTAATCCAATATACTTTGCTCCACATATTCTAGCTTTTGTCTATCAATAGCGTACAGTGTTTACTTCCCACTATATAAGGTAAAAACAGGGTGAGTGGCACACATTTTGAGTTTATTTCCGTTGCAAAATGTATGTTCATAAATGTTGCAACATTATTCGTGGATTTTACCTTTATTTTTAATATTTATGAAAAATTTCCTACATATAAAATATATCCTATATATATAGTCAAATTAAATATTTGTATATGTTTTCAAATACATTGCTTTTCGTCATGTCTCCTTGAACGCTTGGGTAAGATGACTCAAACATTAGTATTTATTCAAATATTGGTTAATATTTATGTCCAAACTCAGTACATACAAAACACATTTTCTTTAATAGGAACATGAAAAAAAAAGTGTAAACATTTATTCAATTAAAAATATATTTCATACTAATAATTTTAACATTAACTTGGCTGAAAAACTAGATAAAAGTAAATATTGTTTTTTATATTTTCTTACTTAAACGCAAAATATCGTTACGAACGCAGACAGGACCACGAAGCGCGCCAGGTTCTGAGCTGGCTGGCAGCCCCGCACGGCCACTAAGCCACACGTCATACACTGGTGTAAGACATTCCATGCGTGCCTGCCTGGATTACAAGGGTCCCTGTTACCCCCCTCCCCCTTTCCTGTTCCTTTCGCACCGTCCCGCCTCAGGCCATTTTCAATTACCCTTTTAGTGGCCTGGGAATTCTGCAGATTTCCCGAGGCCACCACGCGGAGTGGCACGAATAAACACCGCCTTTCTTGATGTTTCTGGCGTCAAGTCAGCCCAGGATGACCCAACTTGTCACAGCCACTCTCGTCGGTTCGAGAAGAGCGCCAAACGTATAAAGGTATACAAGCATTGGAGTTCCAAGAGTTCGGAGAGTTACGTGAGTGAAGGGAAGTACGACATCGGTGAAGAGGGTGAGGGACAACCCCCCCCCCCCCTCCCTCTCCCCTTGAGAGTGGCGCGATGTGGAGTTCTACTGTACCGTGAGAGAGCGGTGTCTGAGTGGCGCGAGACTGTGTGTAGAGACAGGGGTGAGGTAAGGGGCAAACCACTGTTGAGCCTAGCTTCAGTGAGGAGTGCGAACTGTGGAACCTGGCAGACATTGGGTGACTTGCGAATAAACATTTTTAAGTGCGAGTGATTGGTGATCAGACATGTTTAAGTACAATTGTTTATTACCAATGTAAATATTAGTAATTATTAAGACTGTAATAAAACTTAATTGAGCCATCCCTTAAGAACCCAGTTTTCCCCACAATAGTTCGTAACAATATATATTTGGCATGATCTGAGCCAATTTAATTCTGATGTAGAACTACACCAGTGATAGTTTCACTTTTTTCAGATGTCAGATTCAATCACTTTTTGATTTCTGAGAATTGAAAACTTATATTGTATTATTTTTGTAAGTGGCACGCAAATTCTTTTAAAATTTAAGATATTTATAAATTTACACATTTACATGAAAATAGCTGTATCACTTCAAAATAGTGCTTGCAGTTAAACTTGGTTCGGATTCTTATCTGGGCATTTATGCTTTGTGTTGCCATAGCACCTCCAATAATTAAAGTTTGGTGTAAACCGTTCACTGAATAGCTTTTCAGAATTAACAGCGCACATTATTAAGCATAATAAAACCAAATAAAGTCTTACTATTGAATATTCGATTATTTTTTCCATGGTTGTAAAAATTAGATTTGAATTGAACATCAATTCAAATATAAAATTATACACCCAATTTCGTAAGAATCACTCAGTATTATCTCGAAAAATATATTTCATACAAGCAAAGATAAGCCTATACATGTTTTGTTCAAAGTTACAAAATCTTTCCTGTAACATTACAAACCATTTCTTGGCAATTGGTTTCCAAAGTAATCTTGTGTAAAAGTTAAAAAAAAAATTCTTTGTGCATCGTTTGTTAATAATTTGGATGTCACACTCATCCATAATGATGATATCTCCAGGTTTATCATTTAAATTTTATTTTATCATGGTTTCCAACAACAATTCATATTATTTTCACAGTAGCCCCAGCGCTCTTGCAATAAACGAACCTTGTGACTGTCTTAAACTGTGGTCTAGGTTACGCACCATGAATTATTCTAACTATATAATTATTGTTTGGATCTGTCAGGAAAACACCAAACTATTAAATTAACATTTAAAGCAAAAAATGTTACGTCAACTCTCCCTGAAATTAGGTACGCTGTCTGTACTAATATTCAGGGTGAGATAGCGGATTACGTTTCTCGTAGTGTATCATAACAAAACATAGCTAATAATGGATTTATAATCATAATTAGCAGTATGTTCGTTAATTGTACGTTTAAACACAAATTAAATTAAAGGTTAACTGACTAAAACTTAAGCTTATTGATTTCAATTAAATGGTAAAGAAACAATGAAAAGAAATTTTACAATGTAAAATCCATTTTTATTAGAGAACTAAAATCTTTAGATAATTCTTACATATAGTAATTTAAGACGAAATAAACTGAAAATTATTTTGAAAAGCTCTTGTAATAGGTTATGACGAAATATGCATATTCGATGGATTATCATTTACAAACTCTTCACCGAGAAAGGAATTATATTTAAAAAATTATCATGTTTGGTTAAAATAGTGTGCTTTAAACGAAAACTGAGTGTATATACCAAAACAAATTTTTAGAAATATTTTGTAACTTTACTATTCTTTTGTATAGGCGTAATTGTAAATTACGAGTAGTAGAAGTACGGTACTTCTCCATTCTCCATTTGGTTAGCAAAATTTTAATGCATAGGAATCGTACTACATTATTACAAAAAATTACCATATAATTAACAAGTTAATAACTTACATGTAATGTACAGTACGTTATAATTTTTGTCCCACATTCACAAGCAAAGTAGGTACTTGCTGATTAATACTAAATTTTCTTACCATAAGCGTTTCCTTGGTGACGTATGTTGCAGGTAATTATGGTAAGAACATAACAAATGGATATTTTATTTGCAAATATTTAAAGTCAAAACGAAAAAAAAAAAAAACAATCTCATTTTTCCAAGCTATATAGCAAAAAAAAATTGATATAACAAATTTTAAGCTGATGTGTTGTTAAAATATTAAACAATAGGCCTACTCACTATGTCAAATGTCAGTTTATCGTTGCAAGTTCTTCTCAAGGTATTAAACATGCTTCTAGCTTTAGCAATTTGATAACCAAAAGCTACACAGAAATAGATTTCTCTACTTTTACAAAAGATTTCTTTGGAAACCAGTTGCCAAGAAATATTTTGTAATACTACAAGAACCAAATTATAACTTTGTTCAACACATGGCTATTGTTATTTTTGCATATATGAAATAAATTTTTCGAGATAATACTGAGTATTTCTTACAAAATTTGGCGCATAATATTTTTTAACCGTGGAAAAAAATAATCGAATGTTAAACAATTTTATTTTATTTTGTTGTATCATGCTTATTATGTGCCCAGTTATACTGAAAAGCTATTCAGGAAACGGTTTACAAATAAGCCCGGGTATGAATCTGAACCCAGTATTACTGCGAACACTATTCTGTAGTGATACAGCTGTTTTCATGCAGGTAAATGTACAACATTTACAAATATCTGTAAATTTTACTGAATATTTCTGTTCCATTAAAAAAAATTACGGTGTATGCAGAGTGACTTCAACTTTAGGACAGACATCCGCCCCACAGACTAATACCACCGTGGTGCAGGAATCCTACACGCGCTGTGATAACGTCCATTATTATCAGCGTGCGAAAAAAGAAAGAAAAGCCCGCCTGCAAGCGACTCAATATCGCTTGCCACGATGCGGTGGAAGGCTTAAGCGCGCCCAGGGGTCTTAATTGCGTAATAAAACGGCGGTAAGCCAGCGCTATCCCTCGTGATCTTATTAAGTCCCATGCTGATGGCGCTCGCAGTTCGTAGCTACGCATCCGCCATCTTGTCCGTGGCCGTTGAGATTGCGCGGAGACATGATGGCCGCGTTCGGAGAGGATAAGAACACACCGCTGGACCTAAGATGAAACTCTTGGGACCTTTGCGAGGAATCGGACCGCTGTCGGATGTACGGCGAGCGAACTGAAAACTGTTTACACCATCCCAACCAACAACTCTTTCGTCACCTCCCTCTACCCCCACCATTCATCTCCTCTATTCCACCTCCTACTTCTTAACACGCCTCAACCCCTCCCCCACAATTATAGTTCCAAAGTTCACTGGTAGGTGTTGCTAGTGCTGTCCGCCATTTGTATGACATCTCTGATGGTTCCAAACCTGCCTGCTAGGTAGTGCCACATATCACCGCAGAATATGCATAGTAACTAATTGAGGCAAATACTTAGACAAGAATGTTTTTGAACCTTGGAATGTTAGCATGTGTGTAGAGAAAAACTTTGTCATGTAAGTAAAAACTTCTGAATTGCAAAAAATTGTGATAAATAATAAAGTTCAATGCTAATTCTTTGCAGATGTGTATTTAACATTATTGTTAAACAATACTCACGACATGGTAGCATATCTACTATTATTCTAGCGAAATTGTTTAAAGTTACTTCAAAATATTCTAGTGTTAGGCTATTGAAGTAATTGTTTAGCATGTTCTGACTTATTTCAAATCAGATTGACTCCAACATTTATATCATACACCAACTCCAAAGAAATCCACGTTTTTAACACAGTTCCGTTACTAAGGGCGCGGTTACACGGGAGTCTGAACTACTTCAGGTGAACATGTTCAGCTGTTGAGTGCTGTTACACACAGTCTGAACATGTTTCGTTCGAGGCCATTTCCCATTTAACTTAAACAGGTTGGCAAAGTAGTTCAGATCGACATATCTTCTACATTAGCCTCTGATTGGCTGTTTAGAATATAAACAGTCCTTTGCAGAAATTCAAGATGGAAAGTGTTCCTGGCCACGGCGTAGAAACCGGGGGGGACAGGGACTGTCCCCCCAACTTTCTAGACCGTGATATTTTTATTTTATAATATTATTCTGCCCAACTTTATTTGTAATTTCTTCACTCATCAAATTTTATCTTAAGGAAAGAATAATAATTTTAACATCGATGTATCCAATGGTTAGATACAAAAACTGCTTAAAAAGAGCTATTTTGCACTTTTAAAATCCAAATTTTCCTGTGGAGGACCCCCGGACCCTCCATCTTAGTAAGAGGGAAATGGGTTTACATGACATCAAAATCATTATTTGTCCCCCCCTCCCCCAACATTATGAACACAGCTACGCCAATGTTCCTGGCTCAAGTTCGAGTAATATTTTACCGAATGCAACAAAAAAAATCAACAGGTAATTATATATATTTTTTAATTGATCCTGACCTTTAATTTTCTTAAAACTTAGATAGGTACTCATGCTCAAAAAATAATAAAAAATAAGTTTACAAAATTTACTGTGCATGTTGTTTGAATTCCCGATTTGTAAAAAAAATATTGAGCAATATGAAAACACATTCCATTTCTGCTGATAATGCTGTATAAACAAGTGAGAAAATCCCGCGTTTTCCGAATACAAAATAGAGACGATCAACAACACAGTAATTCGTTGTCAGTAGACAATCGGTTTTAGAGCTGAACACACTTTTCAGCAACTACCGTGTAACCGTACACCTTCGCGTTTGTAAACGTGTTTACTTAAACATGTTCACCTGAAGTAGTTCTGGGTCCCGTGTAACAGCGCCCTAAGAGTCGTAGTGAAACTCATACACGCAGTCAAACACCAAACGTTTGCACTACAGATAATAATATACATAATTTAGCTTTAATAATATCTCTTATTTTATATCCCACACAACCTACCCACACAACAAATCAAAATCCATGATGTTTTGTATGTCCTACGTGGAAAGTCATTTGCAGTTACACATACATTTAAAACATTATTTTGGACATACGACATTGCTGTTTACACCATATTTCATAGAGAAAACCTGAAAAATGAATTCATAAACAAAAAATTAGCCACAATTAGCCGATGTTAAATACAGAGACAGCACAGAGAATTCCGTGGAAGCCTAGTGTGTTTGTCTGTGCTGTAGTTGTGTGGCCAGAATATAATATATGTTTGATTTCATAGCTGGGTTCACCTGTGCGTCTCTGTTATCATTGTGTTACCCAGATTATCTGTCTAGTATCATCATTGGGTTTGACTATTTTTCGCTGTGTTCTTTAATTTTATTTCTTATCTGTATTTACTGTTCTTGTTGCAACTATCTCGTCAGCCCACTGTGTTCGTGTGTGCTGTGATATCGCTCTGACTAGCTCCTTCCGCGCGTTTTTCTGTGCTGTCTATGCATTTAAAATTATTTGAATTCGGCTGATTTTAGCTAATTTTATGTGTGTTTGTGTATTTATTTTTAATTGTCCATTCCTAAGCTTTTCTCTATGGCATACAGTGTAAAGCAAACATAGCGTATGTTCAAAATAATGTTTTAAATAAATATTTTCCATTGAAAGAGTCATTTAAAGAACATACTGTAGCTACGTATAATGTCAAACATAATTAAAGTATGTCTATAGTACGTACAATGTTAAATACAAACTTAGAAATATTAAGAGAAATACAAGAAATTGGATTTCTTTTGCACGGAGACCTGGAAAACAGAAACAATTGAAACTCTGACGTCGGACGTATATTAAAATATTATAAACAAAGAATACGGTATAACCAATAAAAAATTATTTGTAAATCATAAATAAATAATTAAAGGTTTTTCTTTCATAGTTCATAGGACGAAAATTGTGTAATTTTTATGCAATGCGAGATAGGATAAACCTGGGTAATTTCGTGGCAGTGATAAGTTCGAGACATATTTTAATCGTTCGCTCACGGAAAAACCAATTGCTCTTTCAGTTCGAAAGTTCGTTGGTACATAGCGCGGCATATCTGTGTCCGGACTAACTAACGCGGGATTCCCCACAAACGTTCATTTGTGCACAGTGAATTTTTTAGTCCTTTCATGTTGGATTTTTGAGATGTTGTGAGGAAGGCTATTTATGTGTGTTAATAATTAGTTTTTGACAACTAACAAAGCAGATAGGTGATTGTCTTTCGATGAAAACATAGTATAGATGTTAAGCTATTTTTAACACCATTAATATATTTTTTTTGCTAACCAAAAACTTATATTACTTTAGCAACCCAAATAATAATTTTAGTTTTAAGGAAGATATATTTTGCAGTGTCTTTCGTTGTATTGTTAGGTAATTTGTAATGACCATTTAAAAATTAATTATGATTATTTTAATAGTTGTACTGAAACTAATGCTTGTCAAGTTACACTTTGAAGTTAATCTCACAAAAATTTTGATGTCACTAATTCACCACACGATATTTCAATTATTTTGCATAGTTTAATCAGAAATGTATTAGTGACTAGCAAAAATTGTGTTTTAGTTATTTCTTTCCCACCATATTCTGTCATCAGATTCTTTCAGTTCCATGACTCTAAACGATTACTGAATTTTAAACTAAATAATTAAGCAAATGATTTTTCGATTGACTTTAAAACAAAAAAAAAATATATTCGGTTATTTAGGAGCATAGATTTTTATATTTTATAACACTTGCATTACTAGTTTATTACTAACATTTTGTTCTTGTACGTCAGATGGCTACAAAATATCAACATTATGACCATAAAGACCTCTACACAAATTTAATAAATGGTTACTCTGTGTACAAGTCATCGAAAGAATACAATGTTCCTTGGTTCATTCTTAAATACTTTATTACGAATGTCAAGGATGAAGTAGACTTGGGACACTTGGGACTCTGTTTGACAAAGCTTGGGAAACCCTTTGCTTTGTCAATTGAATTAGAGCAACTAATTTACAAATATATCATCGCAATGCAGGAACTTGATTTGGGGTTGCTGTCATTCAAATTCGTAAATTTGTTTACAGACTTGCAGTGATTTCTGGAAAGAAACACCTTTTCAACAGTGAATAGTGATGAAAAAGCCGTAGGCGAATGGTAGTGGAATGACTTGAAGATTCGATATGGCTTTGACACTTCTTGTCCCTGAAAACATTGCTGCAAACAGATCGATCATCAATGACGTTTTCGCAAGCTGTAAATCAATTAATTTCAATATCAAATTTAGAACTGCGATGAAACAGGCTTGTTGTACGTTGCTAAGCCTTCTAACGTGGTAACAGTGATTGGAAAAAAATATGGCGTGTGTGAATTCCAGAGGTCATTGAATACCACCTATTATATTTTTTAAGAGTATTAAGATAAATGAGGATCTGCTAATAAATTCCATATCCTCTAAGTTTAATTAGGCTCGCATGTGATTCTAGTAGATTCCCATATTTTACATATTTCGGAAGATGTCATTTCACTTGCGAAAGAGAATAGAATATTCCTCTTCACATTCCTGCCTCACAAAAGTCATCTTTTACAACCACTGGAAGCATGGGCGTACCCAAGGGGGGGGGGGGGGGGTTGGGGGTTGACCCCCCCCCCCCTCCAGAAATATGTTCATTTTTGTCAGGCATGTCGCAAACAAAAATGGAAATAAAATCGGTGGTATGCATGATTTACTACATCTATTTTTAGTTTTGATAGATCGAGACATCATGTGTACAGAACACGTCGAGAGAATCGATATTCCTCGACTCCTCCTTATCTAATATGTAGTTTATAGTTCCTCCCTCACTGGGTAGGTAGCGTTAAGTATTGAGATTTGTGCATACTGCTTGGACACAGGTTGGCGGATGGCGTTGTTTCTGTGTTGTGTAGTGTTAACGTAAACAAATTGATGCCAAAGAGGGTCTACTCCCACGAGGTTTTCATGTCATTTAATACAATATTTAATATTATTGTGAGTAACTTGTGAATTTTTCAGTTGTGGTGTTTAGTGAAAATAAATAGTCTTTCTGCATACTTCCCTCATAAACTGGGGGCAATGTCGGTTCATACTTAAAATATTTTAATTTTATAATAATGTTTTAGAGTGTAGACTTTCTGGTTAGTGGTTACATGGTCATTATCAAAACTATTTCAAAATTATTTCTGTATTTAACCGTATGTAACCAAAAACAATTATTATTAAAATGTATTCACTTATGGCGCCAGCTAATATTTGCTATAAAAATGTTTAGGATGGAACGTTACTGCATTGGATGTAATTCGATTGGTTTGCGTACCTATTTCATTTCTATTCTTTGCTGCGTTATTTTGGTTGTGATTTTTGATTTTTGAAATTTAACTTTCCAATACAATATATAAGAGAACAATATACAGTAAAGCATCAATATAGAAAACTTCAGTACAAAGAATACTTCACTATTAAGAACAAACCATTTGGTTGTTTTAAAAATAAGTCGATGGGATTTATTAAGGAATTTTCTAATTTTTATTTTATTATAAAGACCTTCAATACACAGGCAAGTTCTAGTTTTGGTCCTTTGGAGTTTGTAATAATGAAGCCGTACTACAAACTTCATATATAAAATTTAATTTTTAAAGTATGTAACTTTTGTGTAGCTATTTCAAGTTTCTCAGACTGTGTCTTATCAGTTCATGCATGTGTGTCTTTTTTGTAGACTTTAAAACAATTCAATATAAATAAATTTACTTTAACAAACTAGCCAAATTTGGGTATGTTTGTGTTCTTTTTATTTAAGTTTAACTGTATACTGTTGCAAAATGCAAAGCTTTTATTTAAAAAAATAAATAAGAATACACGAAATACCTAGTTTTTCATTCTTTCATTTTTATAAGTTACAAACATAGGTGTCATTTTATTTGGTTTGAAAATTATATTCAATTTCACATGTTAATGTTATAGTTATAACGTATACCTATACCTTTGCTATTTTGTCAAGCTTGTTAGATGCTATTCTTTCATTTATCATTACTAAAATGTTTAAGTTTTAATTTGAAATGCAGAATTTTCTATATCCTAAATTCAGTGAGGTGGCACAATAATTGGCAATAAACATATGTCTTGAGACAATAATAATTTATGCAAACTCATAAAATGAAAGGAAACATAACTAAAATGCTAAAAAGGCACTGAAAGAAAGGTTAATTTTTTCTTTAATATGTGGTTTATTTTTTTATTATAGAAAATGAAACGTTCCAGTCAAAAACAGTCATCACTGACTACCTTCGTTGTAAAAAAAAATCAAAACACTAAATGATGAGGGTGGGGGTAAAGAAACTGCAGAATCAAATACACAAATGCAAATTGAAAATGTCAAAATCCCTACTGATTCAGGTTCAAATTTGGGTCAGAACACGTTAAACATATGCAACAGTCAGTGGGGCATTGGACTTTTAATCGGAAGAAACAATTTGGATGATTTATCGAAAGAAAATCTCTTGAAGTGTCCATAGACTCCTCCTAAAGACTACTGCTTCCCAGTGCAAACAAAAAGAAATTAGCGTTTTCAAATCTCATGGTTTTCTAAGTTTCCTTGGTTGACATACACACAGCACTTACAAGGAGCCCTTTGTCGACATTGTGTTTTGTTCGCCCAAGAAGCAGCAGGGAAAGGAAGTCACCAGCAACTCGGATCCCTTGTGACAAAAGCGTACACAAATTGTAAAAATGCGCTGGAGTGTTTTTCAGAACATGCAAACACTTCTTATCACAAAAAATGCAGTGAATTCGCGGAAAACTTCCTGAAGGTAGCACAAGGGCAACAACAGCCCATACTTAATCAAATCAGCAAGGAGCGTGCCTGACAATATGAAGAAAACAGAGTAATTCTTGGTTCCATCGTTGAAACAATAATTCTATGTGGAAGGCAAGAACTTGCTCTTAGAGGTAAGCATGATGCAGGAAATGACACAAGCCACAGACATCAGTTATGGAAATTTTAGATCTCTTCTAAGATTCCGTGTACAAGCAGGGGATTCTATATTGGAAAAACACATTGTAAGTGGTGCAAAAAATTCAATGTATACAAGCCCAAAAATTCTAAATCTAATTATTGATATTTGTGGTGATATTATTCAAGAGGAAATCGTTCACAAAATAAACAAAGCCAAGTGTTTTTCAGTCCTTGTAGATGAAACTACAGACATAAAAACAGTGGAACAGCTGTCATTATCTGTCCGATGGTTGGATGTTGATGAAAATAAAATTCATGAAGATTTGGTTACTTTTAATCCTGTAAAAAATTTGACTAGACAAGGGCTTACAGAAACAATTACTGCAGCACTGAAACATCACGGCATCCATGATGAGTACCTAATTGGTCAAGGCTACGATGGTGCATCATCTATGAGTGGTTATTTACACGGTGTTCAAGCCTATATAAGGAAAGATCACCCAATGGCTTTGTATGTTCACTGTAGCGCTCATTCTTTAAACCTGGCTCTTGCAGTTTCATGTTCTCTGCCTACAATTCGTAACTGTATAGGTACAATTAAGTCAGTTGGTTCATTCTTTAGAATGTCTGCAAAAAATACAACCATGCTTAAAGATACCATTAAAGAACTTCTACCTTCATCTGCACATTCTAATTTGTTGGCAATGTGTGAATTTTGATGGGTTTACAATCATGAAGCAGTGCTGCTTTTCAAAGAAATTTATGAGTCAATTGTACATTCTCTTCTTAAAATTCAAGAATTAGTCAACAGAGAAGCATCCCAAAAAGCCCATCATTTGTTCTGTGCAATAATTCAAAGTGAATTTGTTGTTGCTTTGAATACCTTGAGCAAAATATTTTCATACACTTTAGTTCTTTGTAAATTTCTACAATCTGTCAACTCCGATCTTGCAGCAGTCCTAAGATATGTTGACGATGTTGTGACCACACTTGATGAGCTAAGGTAAAATACACATGAGTTCAATTATATTTACACAACATCATCTTTGATGCTAGAAAAAGTGGGGGAGGAAATTAGGAGTCCCCGTATAGTTGCCAGATCAGCTCACAGAGCTAATATTGTTACGGAATCCACTCAAGATAATTTTAAGAAGAACTTGTACCTGCCTTTTCTTGATCATGTCCGGACTCAGTTAAAAGAGAGGTTCCAAAAGCACAAATCTCTCTTAACATACATTCAGAATATTATCCCATCTTACAGCAGTGATGCAAATGTAGAAGAGTTGAGGACGTGTGTTGAATTTTACAAGACGATTTTGCCCGAACACAGCATATTTGATGCAGAATTTTCTATTTGGAAAAACAAATGGATGAAGGAAGACCCCAAGTCAAGACCAGCCAATGCATTGGATGCATTTGCTACTTGTAATAAACATTTTTTTTTCCAAATGTGAAGAAGTTACTGCAAGTTCTAGCGACACTTCCAGTATCAACTGCAACCCCAGAACGGACTTTTTCAACATTAAGGAGGTTAAAGACTTATTTGAGAAACTCTATGGGCGAGACGAGATTGACTGGACTAGCACTTCTTTATGTGCACCGCAGTATACAGGTGAAAACAGAAGAAGTTGTCTCGAGGTTTCTGAAAATGCCCAGGCGCATTTATGTATCAACTTGATTTGTATTTTGTTTCTGCAAATAATTGATCACATTTGCTGTCTTAAATATTTTTATTATCTGATTGAGCATATTTCTAAATAGTTCAGTAATTATTGTATACAATAATTGAAATTATTACGACGGTAATTTGTAATTCCTACTTAACAATAACATGTTATCTTTTGTGTGTATGTTTTAAATGTAAAAAAATATTTTATGTTTTATCTTTGTAAGCTATAATTGTAATTTAATGAGGTCATGTCAAATGTGTCCTAAAATGTTTTAATTTAACGTATTTATTTTGCTCATTTGTAAAGTTAGAGCTTTTTGAAAAGCAATTAACCTCAAGATTAACTTGTTATGCATGAACATAACATTGTAGTAAAAAACACACTTCCGTTGTTGTCAATACTTTTATTATATCTGTATTAGTTGGCTAATTCTCTGTTTAATGGTTCAGGTGCTGAACATAGTGTTGTCAGTGTGTATGAAGGATATGCTGCACTGCACTGTAAAGTCTTTAAGAAACCATATTTCAATACATGCTTTATATATTTAAGAGAGCTAAAAAAAAAAATTAAATCATGGCTGAGATCAAGGCAAAGTGGTAAGCTAAAACGATACATAAATTGTGTATTGTAAATGAAACCAAATTTGAAAATAACTCTTCATATACCTAAAACAGTTTTCGTACGATAAAAAAAAACTTTTGTTCTTGAGTTAATTGACTGTATTATTAATCATAATTGCGACCAGTTCAGATAAAATACTATTACATAATCAGGAACTACAAATATGCAGGTGAGTTTTCATTTAACAAATTATGGGAAACCCCAAACCCCTCCCCCCCCCCCCCCTCGAACAAAATTTCTGGGTACGCCCATGACTGGAAGTATGAGTTCACCGGCCATTGAAGCAAGCTTGGGGGAATAGTCCCAGTAGACACGTGAGAGGAAATCCTACACACAAACCAAGTCGTGCTTATTTTAACAGACTATTTAGACCAGCATTTTTCAGAGATTTTAACCCTAAAACAATTTTTTCCAGTTTTAAGAAGATAGGCATTTGTCCACTTATCCCTAGTGCTATCACAGAAGAGGTTATACCTACATCAAAATTCACAGGCACACCTTATGAACTAGCAATTCAACCAGTTGAAGATGTTGATTCACTACTTTCTTTGCCATCAGTGGCCACTGAAAGGAAGATCCAAGAAACAAGGATGGCTAAGAGAGATCCCAGAGCAAAATGCTTGAATTCAGTTTAGAGAAAATCATGGACAGCGTAAAAACAAAATGGTAAGATATGCAGGTTGAATTTAATTTAGTAGATTACACAAATAAGCATTCTTTTAATTCACTTTACTACAGAAGCAACTTTCAGCAATTCTGGAGAGCAGGACAGAGATGATGAATGCATGTGTGGAGTTGTGGCAAAAGTTAAAATGATGATGCAAGGAAGTAAACTGGAGCCAAACGGGTTCAGTTTAGTTTCTGTTTTGCTTGGTATCACACTAAAAGTCAAATAGTGTATGGTGTTGAGGAATATATATTCATGTGTAAAGAATGCCATTGCAAATTTGAAGAAGATAAATGTATTTTCATTGTTGAAATCCCTTTCTAATCAGTTTTCAAACTATGGTCCAATGATTTTGTATGGAGAATATTTGTTTAGGTTTTACTATTTAATTTACAGAAATGGTTAACATAATTTTTTTTGGTGTGTTTTGGGAATAAAAAAATGTACATGCAAAACTTAAAAACTAACACATTAAAATTAATGTCATCTTATTGAATTTTTTCCTTAGTATAGCTTAGCAGAGTAAGAAACTATCAATAAATTATCATGATGTTACCATGAAATTACCAAGGATATCACGAGATTACCTTGTTTATATACATGTAAAAAATATAATTATAATAAAATTTAAAATATATCAATACTATTGAAATAGAGTTTGCGTTTTTATGCTCACATATTAACAATTGACTTCCAATTATTCCTACCTATTAAATTATCAAAAATATCGTTGTATCACGAAATTACCAAGGTTTACCCTAAATGCTGCGCTTAGGTGCAAGAGAGTAAATATTAATGCTAATATACAAATTATGTTGATTTGCAAGGGGCGAATAAAACAAGAAATATATTAAAAAATTATTTTGATCGCTATGTTAAAAAAAAAATTGAATCCATCGCCCTTTAATTTTTTCGAGTTGACCCTTCTCTGAAGTTTTATCCCTTGCACGAGGCATGCAACAGATATGAAGTTGTAAAATTTATTACCTCCTTTTTTTAATAACTGAGATTCCTTAATTCCCTTCCTCCGGAATGGTTATGTTTAATTTTAAATTAACTTTTAATTTGAAATGTTGATTTCTTCCCAAATTGGTTTTAATTATAATTTCACTCCCCCCCCCCCCCCCCCCCTTTGGGGAGGGGGGTTTAGCAGTTGGATGGAATGAAAACAACTAAATTCTTTTTGAGGAGGATATACGGAGAAGTGTTTCAGGGTTGGCTGGCCTGACTGAATGGAGTGGAGGATCAGCTAATTCTTACATCCACAGCGTGCAGTTGGCACTGCCACCGACATTGCGACGTCCATTACCACGGTTTAATGGCTTCTCTCGACAAAAGTAGCCAGAGAGAAGCAGTACGGAGGAGAAATGCGAATGTTTCAAAGGTGAAAAAAAAATAAAACAAATGAAGACCACGTGAAATTAAAAAAAAAAATGAGGTTTCCTTTTTTTTATCATGCTTGAATATAAGGGTCAAGGAAGAGGTGGAAAAATGCTATTAAGGAGCGTTAAGCATTAAAATAATGGGCCTTTTATAAATAAACGTGAAGTATTTCAAGATAATATACAGTTGGTTTATGGACACAAAATTAGTTTTATATTCCACAACCTAAAATAATTCGTATAGATAAAGTTCTTTGAGTAAAAATATCAAATAATGTTCACTTACAGTAGAGTTGATACGACAGTTTGTATAAAAATGAGAATTAACTATCATGTGAATGTATTATGCGTCATATATATACTACTATACACAAGTATATAGTAGTATATATTAGTTCCTCCAAGCGCAAGGTTGAGAGTGTGGCGTCAGTAGTGTCGGCCGCCATATTGGATTATGACGTCAAGGCGGCCAACTTGGATGACTTTTACCTTGACCTTGACCTTCAAAATTTGCCAAAAAGTCTCAAAATTCGCCCAATATTCGCCAAAATCCAACAACATTTTCAGTTTTTAGGGGAAAAATGGCCAAAAAAACTAAGAAACCCGTAAAAACAAAAAATTACCTATTTTGAGGGAAATATTCCCTTTTTAGGGAAAATTTTCCGGTTCAGTCCTCGAAATTTCAAGGGCTTATAAATTCCCCAAAGCTGCTTAAATTCCCCATGAGCAAGCCCCATTAAGCCACCAAGTTCATGACCTCAATAATTAGGATGTCATGGAGGCCATTTTAAATAATGACGTCACCGATGCACTTTTAGTTACGGCCGCCATCTTAAAAATCCATATTTTTATGCTAGAAAATAGTGCAAGATTTTAAAATTAATAAAAAATTATTTATAAAGTTTAATTTAAAAAATTTCCGCCATTTTAAAATTATTACGTCACGTCCTCCTCCTTCAATTTCCGTAATAATTTAGCTATAAATACAGAAACAAATTATAATTTAATAAAAAATTATTTAAATTCAAGTTTAATCAAAATTTAAATAATAAACGCACTTACGTCATGAAGTCCTCGGCGAAAGCAAAAAAAAATAATGACGACGGAGCCTTCCTTCACAGAAGCCAGCGACAGACTGACCATCCACCACCAATGCCAAGGTAGATATATTGCCAGCTAGTATGACGTCATGTCCATCAGTTTTTATCGTATGTTGGAAGCCGCCATCTTGTTTTCGTCTGCTGAAGGCTACCAAGTTATTTTCATCTGCTGGAGGCCGGTTTCTTGTTTTTTTCTGATAGAGTGCACTGCCGCCATGTTAGTTTAATTTTTACCCTTTAAAGTGCAGTTATCATTTTTACTGTGGTGCCCGCCATCTTGAATTTTTGCCACCATCTTGTAAATCTGTATTTATTAAGCTATAAATTAGGGAAAACGATGCATAGTTCATTTTAAATATCTGCGTTTAATATACTGATTGATTCGATCGATTCCTATCCTTGGTTAGATACTTAATCGATGCAAAATATTTTAATTTTATGTAAAAAATATTAATATCAATAAATATGGTAAAAATTCCTAAAAAAAAGATTAGGTTCCTAGTCTACCAGCCTCCAGTAAGCCGTTTATGACGTATTAGCCACCATCTTGAAAATTCGTAATAATTAAACTAGAAATTCAGACAAAAAATTCATCCAAAACATAATCCATTAATGTAAGATTAAATCCGTCCTTGCTTTGATTTTCGGTCAGTGATAAGAGTAACTTTAGCTTAAAATAAATTTTAATTTCGTTTTCCGATTAACTTTCATGGAGTTTATTAATTATTCACTCTACGAAAAACGACTCTGTACAATAAACCTGCCCGACTAAATAAATATGTTTGTCGCTGTGCCTATAATGGAAATCTAATTTTTCGATACATGTAATACGTTCCAACCAGGTATTGTTCAATGTTAGACGTGTAGACCAAGAGCCAAGAGTATCCGAACCAAAAAGGTGATTTTCGATTATACTGGAAAACATTTGCAAAAGGCTATGTCTAATGTGAGGTGTTTAGACTAGGCATCTCCAAACCACGAGACCAATCATATCCTGAGTACAGTCTTAAAGATTCACAATTAATGAAAAGGAAGCACATTTGTAAGCACAATCAACGAAAAGGAAGCACAATTGGAAGCACATTTGACAAATATGAAGCACGATCAACAAAACGAAAACACAATCGGAAGCATAATCAACGAAAAGGAAGCACAATCATAAAAGGAAGCACAATCGGAAGCACATTCGACAAAGAGAAAGCACAATCAAGGAAAAGGAAGCTCAATAAAAAGATATCACATTTGGAAGAACAATCAACGAGAAGGAAGCACAATTAAAAAGGAAGCACAATCGGAAGTATAATCAAAGAAAAGGAAGCACAACTGGAATCACAATCAACGAAAAGGATAGTAGGGAGAGCGTGCCGACTCTGGAACATAGACGAGGGGGGAGCGGGGTAATCCGGGGATTACCCCATTTTTTATGGTTTTTTACGCATTTTTTATGGTTTTTTATGTGCAAATCCAGTTTTTTATGCGCTAATCCAGTGGCTAATCTGCTAATCCAGTGGCTAATCCGCAAATCCGCAAATCCGCAAATCTCAAATTCGCAAATCCGCAAATCCGCAAATCCGCAAATTCACAAATCCGCAAATCCGCAAATCGCAAATCCGCAAATCCGCCATTTTGTATTTCTAGAAATTTCCACCAACTTCGAATCGTGACGTCATGATTCTGTGTCGTCTGCTGGAGGCCGCCATCTTGATTTTTCCTGGTCGCCATCTTGTTTCGTCTGCTGGAGGCTGCCATCTTGATTTTTCCTGGTCGCCATATAATTAAATGATTTTACCAAATATAATCTACTCAACTTTCTTAAATTAATAATTTTCAGTTTATAACTGTCATCTAAAGCCGACACACAGAGTAGGCGATTCCGCGAGAATTCAGGTCATCGCCCGACGCAGATTTATATATATATACACCTGCCGCAGAGGTCGGAAACCTCATTTGATCGCAGCCAGCCCTCGTCAGCCCTCGATACCTCCTCCGCAGAGAGACGTTCTTCTCCAGATAAGGTATGTGTTCTGTCAGTTCTGACTGACAACACGAGATGGAGTACATTCGTTTCGTTAAAACACGTTCGCGCACTGTGTTTACAGTTCTTATTTAACAATATGTCCACTATTTTAAATAAATAAACATGTTAAAACGGTCGAATTAAGCAATAACTAAATCCATGTATTTATATTACTTAAATTGTGTATTATCACGGAAAAATAACTAAACTCTATTTTTTTTTTTGTTGCGATTATATCACTTTGAATATTATTCCTGTTTTCGCTTATTTATTAATGATTGAGAATCAACTTGTTTTCATAATTATTTTTACAACGGGATGCGTGTATTTAATATTTCTTTAATACATCTTTCATTCTGTTACTGAACGCTATGCGCGATTTATAAAAACAACAACCATTCGGAGCTCGTTCTTTGCTTGCAAACAGTTAAATAAATTTTGTCAAACTTTAAACAATATTAAGCGTGATATGAAGTTGATATACATTTGTTTTCAATACAGTATGTTCCATGTAAATAATAATTCTCTACATTCTCAGAATATACCGACATATAATTAATTTCTTGCACATTGTTTACATGTCTTAAACATTTTATATTTCTACATTATTTACAACTTGAAATACTTCACAAATAAATATTACAAGAAGTTTTCTCATGACATACAATTATTTCATATTTACACTTATTTTTTCAATACAAATTTTTACACATATTATGGAAAATAATAAGTGCTGATACAGCTGTTGGTTTCAGTATATTAGAGCAAGCATCTTTTATTTATTTTTCAGGTTCTAACTTGTTGAGCGTATCCTTCTTTATTTTTTTTAAATTCCTTTTATAATAATGTCTTCTCCATACTCTAATAAGCGTGCTAGATTTGAGGAAAGCGAGCCTTCGATGTCTGAGCTCGATGAATCATCTATTGATTCATTGATTTCATCTTCATCATCATTTGAGTCAGTGATTTTATCGTCGGCTGATGATTCATCCAACCTAGAGATCGAAGACACGCCACCTCCCTCTTTGCCTAGCCTGAAGCCCGTCGCTTTAGATTCCGCATTCCAGGGTCGACTTGTTGATTCCAGAATCGCGAATGATATTCCCCAGCCCGACCCCAACATTAATAGATTTCTCTCCAGGTGCAGGGAACCCTTTCTGGACGTAGTGGGTGGCGTTCTCCGCCCATTCAAAATTTATCTTACATTGGCCGCGGTATTTATTAAGGAGGATCCTGGGCAGGGGCCCATCAGTGAAAGCTTCCACTTCGCCTCCAAAAGTATCCCTGTTTTGTTAAGTGAGGACCTAGCAGAAATTTTCAGTTTCACATTAGTTTCTGTGCTTATGGAGCATGTAAGTGAGTTTGCTTTGCGCGGGTCTGGATGGATGTTGAGTCATGTAAAACATCTCGACATGCATGTCTCTGCATACCGACCATTCACGGTGGGGGCCGCGCATACAAAGTTGCCTGCATTTTTGTCTAACCGCAAAGCTTGTGTAAACATCGAGACTGACCGTGAGATGTGCTTTCTGTATGCCGTTATGGCAGGTGTGACGCCGGCGGCTGGGATGGTTACTCGTACTGGATCGTATCCTAATCCTCTCGAGGTTTTTGATACGACCGGTATGACGTTCCCCATGACACTGCATCAGGTTAAGATCTTTGAGAGTCTCAATAATATTTCCGTGAACATTTATTCTTGCGTGAGTGATCAGGGAACGATTATTGACGAGGATTTTAACAAACCCACTGATGCAAGTATCCAGCCGATTTGCATTACCTCTATGCGATGTGATCGCCATGTGAATATTTTGGCTATTCGTGCGTCTGGTGCTCCCGCTCATCTCCATTTCGTGACTATTAAGAATTTGTCCCGCTTGCTTTCTTCTCAACTCTCGCGTGATCAACATACAAAGTGGGTTTGCGACCGCTGTCTTCAGTATTTCCATACTGCGGACAAGTTGAACTCCCACACTGATTTGTGCAGCCAACACACGGCCGTTCGGTCAGTATTCCCGACTGAGGAGACCAAATGGCTCGAGTTCACAAATGTATCCAAGAAGGAACGTATGGGCTTTGTCGCTTATTGCGATACAGAGACCTACTTGAAACCGATGTCCACCTGTTTACCGGAGACCGATGCCTCCAGCACCACGACGGTGAACGAGCACGTGCCTTATGCATGTAGCATTTTATTAGTTTGTTCGTACGATGCTTCGCTTACCAGATATGCGCACTTTGAAGGGGAGAATTGTGTTGCCGACATGGTCTCTACCTTGATTGATATGACTAAGTGGGTGTGCGCGATTTATGCTAAGACCGTTCCCATGAAAGCCCAGACTCCTGCTGTTGCTGCGCGGTTGGCGAGTCAGACACATTGCCATATATGTAATAAGACACTAGGTGACAAGTCAGTGTTGGACCATGACCACCTGACCGGTGAGATTCGTGGCTATGCGCATTCTAAGTGTAATATTGCATTTAGACTGCAGAAGAACCAACTGGTGGCTATTTTCCACAATCTTCAGAATTATGATGCCCACTTTTTGATGAGACCATTAGTCTCACGTCATATTGCACAACCTGACGGTTCCTCCATTTTGGAGAACCCCGGGGAGGTCAGGGTTATAGGCACGTCTCTTGAAAGTTACAAGAGCATAACAAAGTACATACCGATTACCGGTAATGATGCGAGAGGAGGTACTCGAACAGTGCGTTTAAGATTCATTGACTCCCTTAACTTCCTAACTTCATCTCTGGATACTCTGGCAGGTAATCTCTCGCCTGCTCAGCTGAGCCTCACTCGTGTCCAGTTTCCAGAAGACGCACAGTTTGATCTAGCTCGTAGGAAAGGGGTGATCCCATACGATTTCGTCACTAGTATGGCAGAACTGCAGACGACCTCACTACCCCCTAGGGAAGCATTTCATAATGCTCTTAGTGGGACTGACGTGAGTGACGGGGACTATGCTCACGCTAGATCTGCGTGGAATGTTTTCCGCTGTAAGACTTTGAACGATTACGCGTTGCAGTATTTGAAGGTGGATACGTGTTTGTTGGCTGACGTGTTCGAGAATTTCCGTTCAGTTTGTTGCCAGTCCTATGGCTTAGATCCGGCGCACTACATTACGGCCCCATCACTTGCGTGGGACGGTTTGTTGAGCAAGTCTGAGGTGTGTCTGGAATTAGTCACCGATCCAGATATCTATCTTTTCTTGGAGAATGCTGTTCGGGGTGGGATCACCAACGTTAGTCGGCGCTATGCGAAGGCTAACAATGTTTACATGAGCGATTATGACTCCAGCCTGCCATCTTCCTACATCTGTTATTTCGATGTAAATTCTCTCTATGGTCATACGATGCTTGGTAAGCTTCCGGTGGGCAACTTCCAGTGGGTGCAGGAACTCGAATATGCAAACTGGAACTTTAGCACCATGGACACCGATGGTGACTGCTCATGTTTTATAGAGGTGGATCTATCCTTTCCGCGTGAATGTCATGACCGGCTATCAGACCTGCCGCTTGCACCCGTGAATGGCGTACCGGTGAACGGCAATATGTCAAAGCTCTTATTGACACTTGAACCGCGAAAGAACTATGTTTTACATGCAAAAACACTGCAGCACTACCTTACGTACGGGGCCGTTCTTGAAAATGTTCATCGTGTTTTGCGCTTTGAACAAAAATCCTGGATGGCGTCGTACGTACGGTATAATCTGAATTGCCGTGCTCAGGCAGCGAACCCCTTTGAGAAATCCTTCTATAAATTAATGAATAATTCCGTTTTTGGCAAATCTTTGCAGTCGCCGCGTAGGGAGCGTGACATACGTGTGGTTTCGCGGTACGATACCATATATGGTGCGGCAGAGTTGATAGGTCGTCCGTCATTTAAGGCAAGGCGGATCGTCGATGAGAATCTGGTCCTCATTGAGTTAGCCAAAGGTTCGGTAACCTTCAACAAACCCCTTTACACTGGTGTGGCCATCTTAGATTTATCCAAATTGCATCTCTATGATTTCCACTATAACTATATGCAGGTTAAGTTTCCCTTTCCATCTCTGCACCTGCTTTACTCAGATACCGATTCTCTTCTGTACCACATCGAGTGTCGCGATGTGTATTCTTCGATTCTCCCCGATTTGGCTTCTCGATTCGACACTTCGAATTATGCTCCAGATAATGCTCAAAGGTTTCCATCAGTCAACCACGGCATGACTGGTGTCATGAAGGATGAAGCCGCTGGACGCATCATTACTGAGTATGTTGGTCTTCGCCCCAAACTTTATGCATACAAGATGGACGATGGTGCTTTTACGCTTAAAGCCAAGGGTGTGAAGGCCAGTGTACTCAGCTCGCTACTTTTTGAGCAATATCTGGATTGCTTGCAAACAAATTCACGGGTTTGGGGGACTCAATATCATTTTCGTTCACGAAATCACATTGTTTGTACTGAACGCGTGACTAAGGTGGCGTTGTCATCAGGTGACGACAAGCGGAGCATTTCCGATGATGGAATTAGCACGCTTCCATGGGGACATTACCGTCTAGATCCCTGAACCTGAGTTCCCCACATAATAAGAGATTCTAACTTTTTATTTTATAATTTTCCAGTTTATTTTTTTTTGTACTATCCTCATACCTTGGTACGCTCAATAAGCATTGCTGCTCCGAGTCGAGTTGTAGGAAAACAACAGCACTCCAAACTCCTCCTCCGCTCGGAGTGGTCAACTGGGTAGATGGCAACCAACTTCGATTCATTGCCTCCCCCTTCAGCCATAAAACATTAAGAATGTTGGACAGAACTCATGCACTACTGTACTGCGCATGTGGAGATAAAACCATCGGTATGTTTAACATGTAGAGATTGCACTCATCTTATTTACACGGTTCAGATAGTGAATCTGATAGTTTTCTTTAAATGCTAGTCTGTTTAATAATTTAAAGTAAATTTGAGTCTAACCTGATTTTAAATGCTAATGTGGTTAAACTTTGTTGCATGTCATCTTTCCGTCAAGACCAGGTCAACTATAGTCTTCATTCTGTCTCTGACAATTCCATAATGAACATGGCTGCTTTTGAGGAAATACGCGATTCGCTACCTAAGAAACCATTGCGTAATGAAAGTGCTATTTTGAATCTAGACTCATCCAAAGGACCGGGAACGCATTGGACTGCTTATGTCAAGACCGGTCCTAACGTTGAATATTACGATAGCTTCGGAGACTTGCCTCCACCAGTGGAACTGATACGATATTTAAACAAGTGCAACATAACCTATAATTATGACAGGCAACAAAAGTTGCATTCATGGAATTGCGGTCACTTATGCTTAAGATTTTTAGTATCAATATATAAGAAGCATTAGTGTTATCATAAGCCACATATGCGACAGAGTGTTTATAGAGAGACCACACACAACGCGAGACGCAGTGTAAACTAGACAAAATGTCAATAACATTAATTTTAACTGGGAAGAGCTCGATTATGAGAACCTACTACTTCCCTCCCTTGCAATTGGATGGAGAGTGGACAATGGCATTGATCGATCTGACAACATATAACTCGATACCGAACATTGATGAAAATAATCAAGTTTTTCGATACATCGCAAACAATGAACATCATGAAATGAAATTACCAACAGGTGCATATGAAATAAGTGACATGGAAGCTTACATAAAACAGAACCTACCTGCAGATTCAACATTTCTATTACGAGGCAACCCCAACACCTTACAGTGCATAATGTTCAGCAACAATATACATGTGGATTTTAGTGGAAAAAATACATTAGGTGAAATGCTTGGATTTTCTTCTCAAGTATACAAAGCAGGTGAGCTGCATGAATCGACAAATCCTGTAAATATATTCCCCGTGAATGTTATACGAATTACAAGCAATGCTGTGGGACACACATACTTGAATGGTAAATTAAACAATACTATTCATGAATTTTCCCCCATAGTACCTCCGGGATATAAGATAAATGAACGACCTACCACGCTCATTTATGTCCCAGTTACCGTTCAATCGATATCGGAGCTCGAAATTCAAATAGTCGATCAGGAAGGACGCTTAGTTAACCTAAGAAAGGAAGAAATAACTCTAAGACTGCATTTGAAAAAACAATGGGAGTGAAATATTTTTCTAATCATAAATGCAGCGGTTCAGGTGTGTCCTTATCCAGTAGACGACGAGACATCAAGCGGCTAACATCTGTTAACGTGAGATTCCTTAAAAAACTTGGATTTAGAGTTTATCCTCATGGAGAACACCGTTCTTGAAGTCGAGCAAGCACCACAATTCGAGGATTCTATTTCAAAAACTGAACTGCATATTTACAAACCATACTTAAATGGACCCTATGCCCCCAACTCTGAAATCCGTATAGTGATTCAAAATCATGATGCATACACAAACATCTCAAAATCCTTTTTGCGTATACGTGGAAAACTCGTAAAGGCAGACGGACGGAAACCGGACCATGCAAAGATTATAAACAATGGTGTATTACATATGATCAATCGGATAGGATTTGAACTGAACGGCGTTCTTATAGACCAGACCAGATCACTAGGAGTGGTATCTACAGTGAAGAATTATCTTTCACGAACTCGTGATGAATACGCCATCAGCAAAATGGAGGGATGGTGTCTCGAGGAAAACTATAGCTTGCCTCTAACAGCCGATGGTGTTTTCGAAATCTGTGTTCCGCTAAGCCATCTCCTCGGCTTTGCTGAGGATTATCACCGTATACTTCTAAACTCCAAACAAGAGTTAATTATAGTTTTAGAAAATACGTACATTAACTCGATCGTAGATGCGAGTGCGCAGCCTCAAGCAGTTAATTTAACCATAAACTCTATCGATTGGGCCGTACCACACATCCAAGTGTCTCCAGCGGAACGCACGCGACTGCTTAAGCTTGTGGAGAAAGGCAGAAATATAGATATAGCATTTAGATCTTGGTCTGTTGAAACATATCCCAGCATGCCACAAGCACAAAATGTCAGCTGGTCAGTAAAGACAAGCTTCTCGATGGAAAAACCACGATACATAATAGTCGGCTTTCAATCGGCTAAACATAATGTAATGGCTGCCGATAAATCGAGGTTTGACCACTGCAACATAAAGAATATAAAACTATTCTTGAATTCAGAAAGTTATCCGTACACGGATTTGGACATAAACTTCGACAATGGATTTTACTTAATCGCATATGATATGTATTCAAATTTTCAAGAGTCTTACTATGGAAAGCAGAATGCACCTTTGCTTGACCCTCATCAGTTTAAGGAACTGGCTACGTTATTCATGTTTGATGTAAGCCGTCAAGCTGAGAAAATACCTTCGAATATCATAGATTGCAAGTTGGAGATCACAAGCTCAGACAACCTACCGATCTTAACACAAGCATTTGCAATAATATTGCACGACAGACTTGTCTCCTATAATCCACGAGACAAAGCTGTTAAAATACTGGGTTAAGCATAGTAGAGGCTCAGTCGTGTCTCAGCCACCATGAAGTATGTTAATCTGCAAGGATTTTTCTCTCAGTATGGCTTTATTACCAAGGAACTTAGCATTGCTGACTCTGAGGGGAACATAATTACGCGAACATTCAAACCGCCGTTTGAGTGGAGAGACATTAGTCGTAAATACCGGAGAAGTAATGCGTGGCTCACTAAAAATTTTCATAGTTTAAAATGGGAACACGGATTGTTTCCCTACAACAGTCTTTCCACCATCTTGACAACTCACTTGAGTGGAACTGTAATAGTTGCTGGAAGCGAACAGAAAAGATGGTTGGGTAAACACTGTCTCAAACACATGCACATAGTGGATGCACAAGAGGAATATGGCTGCCCGGCTTTCAAAAAATTAGACATAATGTATGCTCAAAATCGTGACAGCATAAGACCTGTATCGTCTCGCCGTAACGTCGCATTGCTTAGGGCTTGGATGCTAGAACACAGCGATCCTGGAATGTTGGATGACGCGCTCGAAATGGAATCAACAACAAGCGAAGCAACGGTAAACATGTCTGGACTGGAGGCGCTATAAATTGAGGTCATCGTCCCGGGGTACGACAGTCAGCGTACAGTTCGCGGTCGTGCGGGCGTAGACTCACTATATATTCAAGAAAAATGACGTTCGATCCATCGGCACGCTACGCAGACGTGTCCCCCGGCTTTCGTCGTGTGGCATCCCTTACCAGAGATGGAGAGTTCCACCTCATAGTCTGCAACTTCAATCATCACTGGAGCACCGATTGCGATCTGGAGGCTCCGGACTTTATTGAGACGCCCTGCAATCAGGTAGATTGTGTTGTGCACTACTTGAGACCCGACAGTAAATTTCCTACTACCTTAGAAGAACTTAAGGCAGCAGCCGCTACTGAAACTATAACCTCAGAACCAGATTATTCTGCAGTAAGGTGTGATTTGAGACGCAGCACGAACCCAGAGACAGTTGTGCATTGGGAGGAGCAGTGTGATGGTTATGTTCACAACACAACTTATGAAAACAGTGTTTGCTACGAGACATGTAGTTTCCTTCAGTGTAAACTTTATCGATTCACCCCATTCGCTTAAGTTTGAGAGCTAAGACAATACCTATGTCAGTCATGTTATCACCGCGATTCCATGATATAACTCAAAGCCAAGAAGATGCCGTAATAGATGAATTGTGGGCACCGAGCATCTTAACATGGGATGAAGCGACAAGATATTTTAATTATCCTCCTGATCCACGATCTAAAGAAATGAAGCCTTCGACTTTGTTTGACAATACCGAAAATAGATATCTTTACAAACGTGCAAGTCTGAACTGTGTTGAATTTCATGTAGAGTTCTATGAATTTGATATTGGATTGAGTAGTCTTCGATACGTTTATTTCGAACTTTGTCGCGAAAATACTCATTTCCGACTGAGGTGGCACGCTGATAGACCATACAAGTCCGTGACTCTCTTGACTGTTTTCGACTGTCAGCATAAAGACTGTGTAATAAATCTTAGTCATCCAATGGCAAAGTTTCCCTGTACTATTGATGAGCTCAAGACATCCCGTGACAGAGACTATGAAAGTACTTTCTCCGAATGGTGTACCGGAATTAAACACTATCGCCATAATCCCGCTACATGCATGTGGAACCCACCTCACGACACGCCTTGCAGTAATCATTTGTGTTCCTTGTCGAGAGGTCGTTTACTACGAGAAAACAAATTCTCGGTGTCGACGCATCTAAGCAAGCAACTATGGGGATATAGATAATGGACTGTTCTACGAGATGCTCTACTCTATGGAATTTCGTAATCAATTTATTCATTCGGATGGGCAATATATTTTTAAATAGGATCGCCGCTTCCTGGGTCGACAGTCGAGCTGAAACTGTGTCGGTGTGAGGATCTGTGCCAAGCAAGATGTCTAACTTTCATTCAAGCAAGAAATACGTGAGTGTAAATCCTGGTCTAGGCAGTGTTGACTACAGCGAGTGGAGTCAAGACAATTTAAAACACATATCGGAAAGCTGTGACGGCATGTTTCACTCGAAACAAATACTCGACCCAGGACCTCAAAACATACCATTTGAATTAATTAACTGCTCGGGTTATGGACAATGTATTGTTAACATGCTTCGACACGATACAGTGCTGCCTGCCACGAGTGAAGACGTCTACGCACACGCATTCAACCAGACAGCTACCCAATCGGTTCAGGTTATCCCTGAATGCATTCAAATCAGCCCTGATTCGCCAACATCCATCATACCTGTAGCTGAGCCAATCACCGAGGCGACACCGAAGTCCACCAGACGACAGCGAAAGCCTGCTGCCTCTCGCAAGAGTCGAACCAGAGATCTCAGTCATTTAGGACCGGTGAGTCAAGATGTCGGAGTTCAAACAGAGTCTAGTGCTTCCATACAAAGAACTGACGAGATGGCCCGGGTAGCAGTGCGCTCATTACTTCTAGAATTATTAAGCAAAGTATAATTGAATTTTTGTCACTTTGTGTATGTAAATGTTTCAGCTGAATACGTAAATATAATATTCTTTGTGTGTAAGGAAATGTTCAAGTTAGCATTCAAATCTTTTTTTTATCGTCACTTTAATACTCTTTGTATGTAAATGTTCAGGTTTGTATGCAAACATTATGTGTGATTTTCTTGTAATATTTCAGTTTTGCATAAAGTTTTAAAATAAATTGTTAAAAGCATAATGCATATTTTATTACCGAAACTGTTTGCAACTTAAGTAAAGAACGTGTAGGTTACTGTATTTTTTATTAATACTCTTTTCAATTATATAACTTTCTGGTTTAGTATAATTTTAAAAAAAATGTATTCAAATTATCCATCAGTCTCTGCGCCCGCACGTTCACGAAATGTATGTTGACTACAATAAAACTAATGTGTAACCTCTGATTTATTGTTATGATTTAAGTATTCCTCTGATATAAAATAAAAGCTAGCATTGAAACGTCCTGCCTTCCTGGGCCGACCAGCGGGTTGACGTGCGAGAGCCCGTGGATGAAGCTCTCTATTTTCAGAGAAAGGAATTTGTTTTTCCAGACAACTGTCGTCGCACCTAAGAGGTGTCTATATGCTGTCACAGACTTGGTTGACAGTTTCTGCAATCGTTGTAATGCATTACAACGATTGCAGAAAAATGTTTTCAGTAAGCTATAATAAAAAAAACATTAATTAAATTTTAATTCTGAAAAAAGTGAATGGTAGAAAATCTACTTTCTAAAACAAAAAACATATAGTTTAACTAGTTTTCCATGATCACCATATAATTAAATGATTTTACCAAATATAATCTACTCAACTTTCTTAAATTAATAATTTTCAGTTTATAACTGTCATCTAAAGCCGACACACAGAGTAGGCGATTCCGCGAGAATTCAGGTCATCGCCCGACGCAGATTTATATATATATACACCTGCCACAGAGGTCGGAAACCTCATTTGATCGCAGCCAGCCCTCGTCAGCCCTCGATACCTCCTCCGCAGAGAGACGTTCTTCTCCAGATAAGGTATGTGTTCTGTCAGTTCTGACTGACAACACGAGATGGAGTACATTCGTTTCGTTAAAACACGTTCGCGCACTGTGTTTACAGTTCTTATTTAACAATATGTCCACTATTTTAAATAAATAAACACGTTAAAACGGTCGAATTAAGCAATAACTAAATCCATGTATTTATATTACTTAAATTGTGTATTATCACGGAAAAATTACTAAACTCTATTTTTTTTGTTGCGATTATATTACTTTGAATATTATTCCTGTTTTCGCTTATTTATTAATGATTGAGAATCAACTTGTTTTCATAATTATTTTTACAACGGGATGCGTGTATTTAATATTTCTTTAATACATCTTTCATTCTGTTACTGAACGCTATGCGCGATTTATAAAAACAACAACCATTCAGAGCTCGTTCTTTGCTTGCAAACAGTTAAATAAATTTTGTCAAACTTTAAACAATATTAAGCGTGATATGAAGTTGATATACATTTGTTTTCAATACAGTATGTTCCATGTAAATAATAATTCTCTACATTCTCAGAATATACCGACATATAATTAATTTCTTGCACATTGTTTACATGTCTTAAACATTTTATATTTCTACATTATTTACAACTTGAAATACTTCACAAATAAATATTACAAGAAGTTTTCTCATGACATACAATTATTTCATATTTACACTTATTTTTTCAATACAAATTTTTACACATATTATGGAAAATAATAAGTGCTGATACAGCTGTTGGTTTCAGTATATTAGAGCAAGCATCTTTTATTTATTTTTCAGGTTCTAACTTGTTGAGCGTATCCTTCTTTATTTTTTTTAAATTCCTTTTATAATAATGTCTTCTCCATACTCTAATAAGCGTGCTAGATTTGAGGAAAGCGAGCCTTCGATATCTGAGCTCGATGAATCATCTATTGATTCATTGATTTCATCTTCATCATCATTTGAGTCAGTGATTTTATCGTCGGCTGATGATTCATCCAACCTAGAGATCGAAGACACGCCACCTCCCTCTTTGCCTAGCCTGAAGCCCGTCGCTTTAGATTCCGCATTCCAGGGTCGACTTGTTGATTCCAGAATCGCGAATGATATTCCCCAGCCCGACCCCAACATTAATAGATTTCTCTCCAGGTGCAGGGAACCCTTTCTGGACGTAGTGGGTGGCGTTCTCCGCCCATTCAAAATTTATCTTACATTGGCCGCGGTATTTATTAAGGAGGATCCTGGGCAGGGGCCCATTAGTGAAAGCTTCCACTTCGCCTCCAAAAGTATCCCTGTTTTGTTAAGTGAGGACCTAGCAGAAATTTTCAGTTTCACATTAGTTTCTGTGCTTATGGAGCATGTAAGTGAGTTTGCTTTGCGTGGGTCTGGATGGATGTTGAGTCATGTAAAACATCTCGACATGCATGTCTCTGCATACCGACCATTCACGGTGGGGGCCGCGCATACAAAGTTGCCTGCATTTTTGT
Source organism: Bacillus rossius redtenbacheri (assembly GCF_032445375.1). Lineage (NCBI taxonomy): Eukaryota > Metazoa > Arthropoda > Insecta > Phasmatodea > Bacillidae > Bacillus > Bacillus rossius. The sequence goes on along the minus strand of NC_086330.1, from coordinate 164,323,107 downwards.
CTAACCGCAAAGCTTGTGTAAAAATCGAGACTGACCGTGAGATGTGCTTTCTGTATGCCGTTATGGCAGGTGTGACGCCGGCGGCTGGGATGGTTACTCGTACTGGATCGTATCCTAATCCTCTCGAGGTTTTTGATACGACCGGTATGACGTTCCCCATGACACTGCATCAGGTTAAGATCTTTGAGAGTCTCAATAATATTTCCGTGAACATTTATTCTTGCGTGAGTGATCAGGGAACGATTATTGACGAGGATTTTAACAAACCCACTGATGCAAGTATCCAGCCGATTTGCATTACCTCTATGCGATGTGATCGCCATGTGAATATTTTGGCTATTCGTGCGTCTGGTGCTCCCGCTCATCTCCATTTCGTGACTATTAAGAATTTGTCCCGCTTGCTTTCTTCTCAACTCTCGCGTGATCAACATACAAAGTGGGTTTGCGACCGCTGTCTTCAGTATTTCCATACTGCGGACAAGTTGAACTCCCACACTGATTTGTGCAGCCAACACACGGCCGTTCGGTCAGTATTCCCGACTGAGGAGACCAAATGGCTCGAGTTCACAAATGTATCCAAGAAGGAACGTATGGGCTTTGTCGCTTATTGCGATACAGAGACCTACTTGAAACCGATGTCCACCTGTTTACCGGAGACCGATGCCTCCAGCACCACGACGGTGAACGAGCACGTGCCTTATGCATGTAGCATTTTATTAGTTTGTTCGTACGATGCTTCGCTTACCAGATATGCGCACTTTGAAGGGGAGAATTGTGTTGCCGACATGGTCTCTACCTTGATTGATATGACTAAGTGGGTGTGCGCGATTTATGCTAAGACCGTTCCCATGAAAGCCCAGACTCCTGCTGTTGCTGCGCGGTTGGCGAGTCAGACACATTGCCATATATGTAATAAGACACTAGGTGACAAGTCAGTGTTGGACCATGACCACCTGACCGGTGAGATTCGTGGCTATGCGCATTCTAAGTGTAATATTGCATTTAGACTGCAGAAGAACCAACTGGTGGCTATTTTCCACAATCTTCAGAATTATGATGCCCACTTTTTGATGAGACCATTAGTCTCACGTCATATTGCACAACCTGACGGTTCCTCCATTTTGGAGAACCCCGGGGAGGTCAGGGTTATAGGCACGTCTCTTGAAAGTTACAAGAGCATAACAAAGTACATACCGATTACCGGTAATGATGCGAGAGGAGGTACTCGAACAGTGCGTTTAAGATTCATTGACTCCCTTAACTTCCTAACTTCATCTCTGGATACTCTGGCAGGTAATCTCTCGCCTGCTCAGCTGAGCCTCACTCGTGTCCAGTTTCCAGAAGACGCACAGTTTGATCTAGCTTGTAGGAAAGGGGTGTTCCCATACGATTTCGTCACTAGTATGGCAGAACTGCAGACGACCTCACTACCCCCTAGGGAAGCATTTCATAATGCTCTTAGTGGGACTGACGTGAGTGACGGGGACTATGCTCACGCTAGATCTGCGTGGAATGTTTTCCGCTGTAAGACTTTGAACGATTACGCGTTGCAGTATTTGAAGGTGGATACGTGTTTGTTGGCTGACGTGTTCGAGAATTTCCGTTCAGTTTGTTGCCAGTCCTATGGCTTAGATCCGGCGCACTACATTACGGCCCCATCACTTGCGTGGGACGGTTTGTTGAGCAAGTCTGAGGTGTGTCTGGAATTAGTCACCGATCCAGATATCTATCTTTTCTTGGAGAATGCTGTTCGGGGTGGGATCACCAATGTTAGTCGGCGCTATGCGAAGGCTAACAATGTTTACATGAGCGATTATGACTCCAGCCTGCCATCTTCCTACATCTGTTATTTCGATGTAAATTTTCTCTATGGTCATACGATGCTTGGTAAGCTTCCGGTGGGCAACTTCCAGTGGGTGCAGGAACTCGAATATGCAAACTGGAACTTTAGCACCATGGACACCGATGGTGACTGCTCATGTTTTATAGAGGTGGATCTATCCTTTCCGCGTGAATGTCATGACCGGCTATCAGACCTGCCGCTTGCACCCGTGAATGGCGTACCGGTGAACGGCAATATGTCAAAGCTCTTATTGACACTTGAACCGCGAAAGAACTATGTTTTACATGCAAAAACACTGCAGCACTACCTTACGTACGGGGCCGTTCTTGAAAATGTTCATCGTGTTTTGCGCTTTGAACAAAAATCCTGGATGGCGTCGTACGTACGGTACAATCTGAATTGCCGTGCTCAGGCAGCGAACCCCTTTGAGAAATCCTTCTATAAATTAATGAATAATTCCGTTTTTGGCAAATCTTTGCAGTCGCCGCATAGGGAGCGTGACATACGTGTGGTTTCGCGGTACGATACCATATATGGTGCGGCAGAGTTGATAGGTCGTCCGTCATTTAAGGCAAGGCGGATCGTCGATGAGAATCTGGTCCTCATTGAGTTAGCCAAAGGTTCGGTAACCTTCAACAAACCCCTTTACACTGGTGTGGCCATCTTAGATTTATCCAAATTGCATCTCTATGATTTCCACTATAACTATATGCAGGTTAAGTTTCCCTTTCCATCTCTGCACCTGCTTTACTCAGATACCGATTCTCTTCTGTACCACATCGAGTGTCGCGATGTGTATTCTTCGATTCTCCCCGATTTGGCTTCTCGATTCGACACTTCGAATTATGCTCCAGATAATGCTCAAAGGTTTCCATCAGTCAACCACGGCATGACTGGTGTCATGAAGGATGAAGCCGCTGGACGCATCATTACTAAATATGTTGGTCTTCGCCCCAAACTTTATGCATACAAGATGGACGATGGTGCTTTTACGCTTAAATCCAAGGGTGTGAAGGCCAGTGTACTCAGCTCGCTACTTTTTGAGCAATATCTGGATTGCTTGCAAACAAATTCACGGGTTTGGGGGACTCAATATCATTTTCGTTCACGAAATCATATTGTTTGTACTGAATGCGTGACTAAGGTGGCGTTGTCATCAGGTGACGACAAGCGGAGCATTTCCGATGATGGAATTAGCACGCTTCCATGGGGACATTACCGTCTAGATCCCTGAACCTGAGTTCCCCACATAATAAGAGATTCTAACTTTTTTTTTTATAATTTTCCAGTTTATTTTTTTTGTACTATCATCATACTTTGGTACGCTCAATAAGCATTGCTGCTCCGAGTCGAGTTGTAGGAAAACAACAGCACTCCAAACTCCTCCTCCGCTCGGAGTGGTCAACTGGGTAGATGGCAACCAACTTCGATTCATTGCCTCCCCCTTCAGCCATAAAACATTAAGAATGTTGGACAGAACTCATGCACTACTGTACTGCGCATGTGGAGATAAAACCATCGGTATGTTTAACATGTAGAGATTGCACTCATCTTATTTACACGGTTCAGATAGTGAATCTGATAGTTTTCTTTAAATGCTAGTCTGTTTAATAATTTAAAGTAAATTTGAGTCTATCCTGATTTTAAATGCTAATGTGGTTAAACTTTGTTGCATGTCATCTTTCCGTCAAGACCAGGTCAACTATAGTCTTCATTCTGTCTCTGACAATTCCATAATGAACATGGCTGCTTTTGAGGAAATGCGCGATTGCATTGAATATGCGCTTCATGCTTGCATCGGCATGAATATAGATGCGATAGTACACCATCTAGAGGTCTCCGCGATCAATTTGTTCGCTGCATTTCCAGAGGAATACGAGTTTCTAACATACCTTTACAACGGTATTATAGCATGCTTTGAAGCTGTAATGGAGGCTCAAGAGCAAGTGGAGCCAGATGATGGAGTGGACAGCGGCTTCGGAGAGAGTGACGGTGAAGCATAATGCTTGCGCCCTTGTTAAACATGGAAAATAGGCCTCTCGGGGAAACTCGCCATGTATAAAAAAAAGGAGTTAACGCATCTAATGCTGTACCTCCTGAGACATAGTCTCTAAGGTGATGTGGAAAGCAGCATACCACTATAAATTCAAACACAAGTTTTTTTATTTTTTTTTTTTTCAGCTTACACTCCAGAGAATCTTCCGCCACGTCGAGACGAAGAGAATGAGAATACACATCATAGTTATAAATTCACTATCACTAAATAATAATAATGAGCTTACACTATTATTAAATGCATTACAGGAAAGCTAACACTAAAGTATGCCTATAAGAAAAAATTTCTTATGCCTGCTTCTGATGCATATAAAGGAACACATATCATGATCATTCAATATGGTGCACTCTGTGCATGTAAGGGAACAATCTTTTCGGTGCACTCTGTGCATGTATTGGAACGAGTCCTTGGGTGTATCATGTGCTTCCAAGATGGTGGGGCTGTTGAATCCAATATGGCGGAGAATTGTTTAAAGGTTGTAATATTTTTTTAAATTTAAATATCGCGCCCTCTGGTAGCAACACTTGTTACTAAATATATCGATTAGCATTCGACCTATCGAATGGTGCTGCGCCCTGGCAGCTGAAATATGAAATAAAAGTAAATATATCGATTAGCATTCGACCTATCGAATGGTGCTGCGCCCTGGCAGCTGAAATATGAAATAAAAGTAAATATATCGATTAGCATTCGATCTATCGAATGGTGCTGTGCCCTGGCAGCTGAAATATGAAATAAAGATGGCGATGGTGGCACACTCTGGTAGCCAACTTGAGAATCAAGATGGCGGCGCCTCTGGCAACTAATTTTTGAATTTGCCGCGCGATACTAGCGACATCTACCAGCCAACTTGAGAACCAAAATGGCGGCGCCTCTGACAACTAATTTTTGAATTTGGCGCGCGATACTAGCGACATCTACCAGCCAACTTGAGAACCAAGATGGCGGCGCCTCTGGCAACTAATTTTTGAATTTGGCGCCATCTGGTAGTCTGTGCTGGAATTAAAGATGGCGGCTGTATAATGATTTTTAATTTCAAATGTGGCGCCTTAGGTATGCATTAAGGAAGGCAAAAATACCCTCCCCCTTTTATCATAAACTTGACATCAGTACATAGCATATATAGATTATTTATTCCATCATATTCCAATTGGTCTCGTGGTCTAGTGGTCAAGGCGTCCGCCTCGTAACCACGACATCCTGGACGTTTTCACGTCCCATGGATCGAATCCCAGCCTCGGCACTGAAAATATTTTAGTTAAAATAAAATAATACCTGTTGCTACCTGGTGGCGACCAACAGAACTATATGACGTCACACAAGATGGCGGCCTCCAGCAGCCGAAACAAGATGGCGACCAGGAAAAATCAAGATGGCGGCCTCCAGCAGACGAAACAAGATGGCGACCAGGAAAAATCAAGATGGCAGCCTCCAGCAGACGAAACAAGATGGCGACCAGGAAAAATCAAGATGGCGGCCTCCAGCAGACTACACAGAATCATGACGTCACGATTCGAAGTTGGTGGAAATTTCTAGAAATACAAAATGGCGGATTTGCGGATTTGCGGATTTGCGGATTCGCGGATTAGCCACTGGATTAGCAGATTAGCCACTGGATTAACGCATAAAAAACTGGATTTGCACATAAAAAAACATAAAAAATGCGTAAAAAACCATAAAAAATGGGATAATCCCCGGATTACCCCGCTCCCCCCTCGCCTATGTTCCAGAGTCGGCACGCTCTCCCTACTAAGGATGCCTATTGAAAAGTACGATCAAAACAAGGAAGTTATATTATGAGAACTCGGTATTAGAAATCAGCGAGCACGGTCCCATGTTCGTGCCTCGGGTGGAGTACGGGCACACAGCGGCCAGGGCATGCACTGGGCGGAGTGCGCATGTGTGTCAGGTAATAAACCTGGAGGTTCGTGGAAGGATAATTTGGTGTGTTCATTGGAACCACTCCATACATGTTAACTAAGAGAACCTGGCCCAACCCTCCTCTGCCCTCACCCCTCTTTTTCCTACCCCTCTATCTCTACGCAGCCTCACCGATCCCATAGCCCTTTTTCGTCCAGTTAACAAATGGTGGTGTCAAAACTATCACCCATCCCCTTGTTAAAAAAGGACCTTATATTGTAATAATATATAGTTTGCATTTTATAAATCATAACATTTTATTATTTCATTATATCTTCTTGTCTGTATAAAAATTCAGTGTGAATTATCCCGTATATACACATGCGAAGACATGGGTGCAGGTAGTGTTAAACCACATGTTTCAAAGTGCCGCAGACACTCGGGAAAGATAGTAGAATTCTCGTGCCTCCTTCGTAGCAAGAAAAAATGGTTTTAAATGCCGACTTACAAGCTTCCTCCAATAACATCATCACCCTTGTGATTGCTGGTGTGCGCAAGACCTTCCTCTCTTGCACGATAAATTTAAAATCCATCTCCGACAACACATCGAGACAGATGCAGGTACACGAGGGTCGTGGAATTTCAGATTTAGTTGTTAAAGCCATTACTTTGATCTGAGGGCTATTTTGGTTACATTTCAAACAAATATTTCTTTTAGTTATCATCTGCTGATAATATTTTAGTTAGAACAACTAGTGCAACATAGATAGCGTGATAAAGTTACAGAAACATCCCCTATGTAAAAATAATGACCAAAAAGTTAAAAAGTCAACATAGCGCGTGAGAGCAAGCCTTATTAGTTACAACTTTTTATCTACGACGTTGTGAAAGTGTATAGTCCCAATTTTGGTGGATGTTTTTAATAGTTAAATAAATACAATTAATAAGAACAGTTCACTCAATCTTATTGGCGTGCCTTTTTTTGTTGTCCTGAGAAAACGGAAACGGTGTATCTCGATGACATCAATGAACTCAAGAACCATACGAAATTTTCGAACGCCAACGACGAGCGAGTTAGTTTGTCTTTTTGCCCGCGCCAGCCCCCGGATCAGACTTGGGCTCTCTGATGGCCAGTTGCGTCATTCTGCTCTTCGATCTGTGATCCATTAACCTCGGCCCAAGAATGATCTCACGATCATTTCTTTAAACGTTGCACCAACACATACTGGAACTGCACGATCTTCACTTGCGTTAACCTAACCTAATGATATACATCCCTTTGGTTATTTAGGTTATCTGAGAGTAACACGGGTCTATTAGGGGCAACTTGTTTTTACGAAGTTTTCCGAAGCTTTTTTTTTTTTTTTTTTTGGAAAAAGATTTTCTAGAGTTTTCCCCGCCCCCAGTTAGGCCACATTGCAATTGTTGATTATAATTACTAAAATTTATATTCGACGACAGACAAAATATTAATTCATGGTCGATGTCAGAAAGTTTGTATTTTTGCATAAGAAGGCCATGGAACATGGTACCGACCAGTTGTTACGTCTAACACCACTTTATCGGTAACCTGTTATCACTCAGTAACTGTAACATCGAAATAAACTTTTAGGCCCACCGCTACTTTGTAAGTTGTAATATCTGAAGGAAGGCAATGTTTTGTAATATTGCAAACGATGGCTCGTAATGGTGAAAAATTTCATAGTTAATGAACTGTACTGTCACAAAGCAATAGCTTGCAACATCACACGAGGGTAGAGGTAAGATATTAACCAGCAACATGTTAATTTTATCAGGCAAATATGAAAATATAACATTTGCAACCTGTGAAAAAAAATGAAAATAATAGTCATTATAAATATCACAAAGACGCGTCATTTTGCTGTTTAATTAAATTAATATCAATAAGTTTTTATTTTGCATGCAATATTACAGTATTTGTATGAAAACAAAAACTGTTATGGTCACATGACACACATGTATTAAGAGTAAAACGACACAGTATGTCGTTTTACCCTGAATTCTTAATTTCATTAACCCTGATAGCTTCATTTAATTTGTCATTATAAACAGTTAGCACAGTGCCTGATAAGCTTATTGATATAAAGTATTTCTTTATTAATATTTTAAATATAATTTAATAATTTGTTTCCAGCTGATTGGGAATTATATGAGAATAACTACACGGCAAAGCTGGAGTAGCGAATCAATTGCCCGAGCCGTTCAGGCAGTCGATAATAACGAGATGGGCTGGCTAAAAGCATCAAAGATGTTCTGGGTTCCTCAAGCTACATTGAGAAGAAGATGCTAGAATTGTAAGGATAAAATATATCAAGGTTCGGTTAAAGGGCTAGGCTGTTATTAAACAAATTTTTAACCTAATGCTGAAAGGGAGCTCGTGGAACACAGAAAACTGTTTTATCCCACTTTTTTGTTTTAAAAGCTACAGATGTGAGAAGACTAACTTTTTAATTGGCCGAAAAAAGTTGGGATGAGGGTGGGGGTTATGAGCTATGCATCAACTCACGACTGCAAACTCTCACAGCTGACCCAACTCCCTTGAGTCCTTTACAAGCATAAAGGTAGAGCCGAGTGTAGGCTCCAGCCCTGTTCTGAACGTGTTTCGTCTGCGAAGTGTTATTTATCAAAGTAGCTGCTGTTATATTAGAGTCGTGGGACCACAGAGTAAATAGAAAAATAAAAAATAAAAATATTAAACATTTAATATTGCATAGAAAAATCGTAAACCTCTTGCATTACTTCTAAAGCGTTATTTTCACACACATGATACGCATTATAGGTTATACATTAAGAAGTATCAAAGGGCGCACAGGCAGAATAATATCTTTGGCAAAAAATTACAGCATTTAGGACTGACTGCAAAAGTCCTTGTGTGATGCCCAAGCTTAACATGAAAAAAAACACCTCGGTGAAGGTCCGAACATGTGCTTAACATAGAAAAAGATAAATGCGATTAAAAAATACCAGACAAAATTATTTCACAACAGTTATTATTTGCACAATACTTATGTATTATAAATTGTGTGCGCTCTTTCAATGACTATCATAACACATATACTTATTGCATTCTTTACGACCACGAGTAGATGGCACTTGATAACTTACAAGTTACAAAAATTAGTACGTCTTGACTCAGGCAAATGGTTCTCTGCACACCTCAGTCTCACAGAAGCTGTGTGCGCTCATAATCTCCATTCCACATGTAACCGGGGCGCCTCCGGGCAAGAAAAATATTTTGAATATGCATCAAAGAAAAGTCTACAAAGAAATAAATTCTTTATATCCAGGTAAAAATAAAGGCTTTAAGTTACTCGCACGGATGGTAACACTTGTCATAAATCATCTCAACGTGAAACATGGACTTCCAATAAAAGTAAATGCCTTGCATACAAACGAACTCATTATTTTTTGATTATTTACTTTAATTCTGATTGCTACCGCTTCTAATCTATAAAATTCTGGTAAATGAAATTTGGTATGTAAAATGCTTCCATGGACCACTATGGCAACACCTCCGCCTCCAGTATCGTTATCGTGCCTAAAGATATTATATTTTAAAATCACTAGGCCATCTGTTGGAAGTAAATGTGTTTAATTTATCACTGCTATTTTAATATTATATTTAAGTGATCTGTCTACTCGATAAATTTATTTCTAATCCATCGTGCATTCCAGTAAAGGATTGCGCTTAATCTACTATCGATAGGGGTGGGGTTTGTGGCAGGACCTAACTTAATTTACGGCCGTGGAAGCTGGCCGCTAAGGTCGTAACGAAGCCCATGTGGTTTGCGTCTTGTCCTTAAGTGACATGGCTGGGTTGCACCAGATGGCCATCAGTTTGCACATCGGCTCTAGGACTTGGATCAAGGTCGGGTCTTGAGTGAAGATCTTGGTTTTGGTTTTCAAATAAATGCTATTTATTCAATAAATATTTTGATAACAGAGGCCGTAAGGCCAAAAATATATATACAATGGAAGAACAACACACACAAACCTTGCGAAGCAAACAGCAATCCCAGACGAAATTGTCTCTTCTTGCAGATGAAGGTCTTGGACCCACCAATGACATTCAGGAACTCTTCGGGACCAGGGGCTGGCTTTTAGACTGGTCTGGGCTGCAGTGGGGCAGTTGGCTGCACTGCTAGTGCCTGCTCCACCTGCATGTCCGCGGCAACAAGTGATACCTGTGAGACACCTGGGTTGGATGGGGGAGGGGGCGGGTCTCCTGGGAGCTGGCTTTTCCGTCGAGGCGCTAATCCCCTTACCATTTTTGTGCACCAAATGGTGTTTTTCGGGGATCTTTGGGGCAGGAGTTGGCCTCTAGCCCGCCATAGGTTGGTGACGACATAGACATAGATCACGTCCAGGGATTGCTCCGCCTTTTATTTTGGTAACCCAGCACAGTGTCCTCTTTAGTTAAGGACGTGGCTGTGACCAGGGGCTGAGGATACCCATCCCAGCATAGCCACCAACATCGTCCCCCATCAGCGGTGCCACGTGGAGGCAAAGGTTGGCCATGGTGTGCGGAGAGACTATGTATTCGCATTCTTGCACCCATTCCGTGGGCCTGTTGGGTCATGTCTCGGATAACTAGAGCTGGCAAAAGCTCCGTCACCTCAAAAGAGCAAACACCTTCCCCGTAGGGTCAGGCCCACTCCCACCGATAGAGACTCCAGTTCGTACCTGTCGGCCAGCACTGCATATTTGCTGTGGCTTTGCCACTGCTGGGGTGGGGTAGCTCGGGGCGCGCCACTGTATAGGCTCTAGAGGGCTGGGGCTGGTCGCTGGAAGATCCTAAATCATTTTTGTTTCTAATATTTCGTGTTTTCATCCATGATTTTAAATAATTTCATCATAGTCAAGTATGCGGCTAGTAGTATAAACGAAACACTTAGCAGAGTGTTGTATATGGTGCATGTATAATAATGAGTGTGTGTTTGTTTAGTATTATTTTAATACACATATGTGTAGTTTTCGCTAAATAAATATACGGTGAACAACAACTTCTGAAACACTAGAATATGGTTGGGCGCTGATACTAAGACATCCTAAAAGGGACTTATTTAAGTATAAAATCAGTAGACAAAACATGAATTGTTAAAAGCAAAATTATTTAGGTTGTCATCGAATAATGCGTCGGTCTGGTCATATCAATCTCAAGATGTCGCCTTCGACATGACGGAGCAAGTTGCAAAATAACATCGACATCGACATGTCAACACGTCGCACAGCCCTGCTGAGGAACCCAACCCAGATGTGGAAGTTTGGTTCGCCGAGCACTGTCCTCGTACGTTGGCGACCCTGGCTCATCGGCGTGACCCCCCTGCCTCTTGACCGCGCAGCTGCGCTCTCGCGCGTCGGTCACGCTCCTCCCTCGCCGACGACCGTGGAGAATCCCCGCCCCCCTCGGGCGCCGCCTGTTGTTTACGTCGTGATACGTAACAGCACCCGCGCCGCGGCCCGTCTCCCTGCCCCACTTGACGAGCGCTGCGGCCTCCCTCGGGCGATGCGCACTACCCCTCTGGTAGAGCGCAGTTTGGCCACGCTTCTCCCCAACTCCACCCCCATGCCCCATCCCTTCCTCCGCGCGGCTCCCCCCTTCCCTGCCTGGTGAAATATCGCGCTTTGAATCTATATAAATTACTACAATTTAATAACCGATAACCCTTTTTTATCCCGATATGGACGCTCCAGTCCCGCTCCACGTTTAACTTCTCGTTAATCCCTCGAGTGGCTGCGCTCGGGAGTAAGGGTTGCCCTGTTTTTTTATTTTCCTTTAATATTTTCACTTACGGCTTTGCCTCACCCAAACATTACCATATTCGTGTCGTTATTATTTTTTTGATAAATCCTACACTTTTTTTTTGTTAATGGAATTTGTACCTTCACATGAAAACAACTTTATCACTACCAGATAGTTTTCACAGTAATACTGGTTTCGGATTCTTACCCGGGCATTTGTGCTTTGCGTTTCCCCAGTACCTACAATAGTTAAAATTGTTTGTAAACCGGTCCTTTAATAATTTTACAGTATTAACTGCGCACATTAATAATCACGGTAAAAACAAAATGAAGTCAATTTTTTTGAATATTCAATTATGTTTTCCGTGGTTAAAAAAATATATATGCCTGAATGAAAAGTCAATTAAATTATAAAGTTATGCGTCAATTTTCGAAAGAAATTATTACTCAGTATCATCTCGAAAAAAGTATTTTATTTTTGCAAAAATAGCCATAGCCATGTGTTGTCCAAAGTTGCAACATACGTACTTTGTGTGGTGTTGTTAGAAACTATTTCCTGGCAACTGGTTTCCAAAGGAATCTACAATTGTAAAAGTACAGATGATTTTTATTTTTGTGAATGGGTTTTTCTTAAAGATCGGCCAGCACGCCATATTTTTTATTTCTGTTTTTCGTTATTCGTTTTATTTAAGGTCTAATTCTGAAATTTTTTACTCGATACCACCCATGATTTTTTTGTTCTGTCACAAATATTTTCAACATTTATACACTTAGCGTAATTTCATGGGTGTAAAAAGAACGCAAATATTCGTTATTATCATTACTAGCGCCTTTCTACGCCTTTGATATCACGCTAAGTTAATATCTGTTGAAAATATTTGTGGCTAAACAACGAATGCAAAAAAGTTTCAATTAAAAATTTTAGGAATAGTCTTTTATTAAAAGTAATGACGAAAAAATTTGTTAGTGCATTTTCTTATGAAAAATTTTATGAACACAATTTATATCACTAACATTCACAATAAATATTTTTTTTTAATTATATGAAATAATATTCAATATCAATCACTAAAGTATATGATTAAACACACATAGATAATTTTTATTTGTGTTCAGCCTTTCTTCATCCGGTCGATTTTTGTTACATGCTGCACGTGCATCGTAAAAATTCACTCTCATTTTTTCATAACGCGCCAAAATTATAACTTCAAAAACAACATGGCGTGTGAAACCCAGACTTAAGACGTGATGAGTCTGAATCCCAACAAACTTTGGGTGCTTGTTCATCACTTACGGTCTACTGTGCTTCCCGAGACGCGTACACGTCTTCCAAGTTGAAGCTGATCAAACGGCTTAAAACAAACAACAGAGATAGTTTTTTTAAGATGGAAAGCTAAACGTCTGGAAAATATTTAATGATAATAAAAAAAAATACTCACTGCAAAACTTGTCACTGCTATAAAATTTGTGACGAAGCGTATTGGGTAAATAAATTAGAGCGGGGATAGTAGACAATAGAGTACATTTATTATGGCATAAAAGTAATTTACATAGGAAACAATCAAATAAACCAGATGCTCTGCTACAAGCTTGTTCCTCGGATAGTGATGACGAAAAATACTGCAACATATAAGAAAGGTCATATAATAGTGTGCATTACAAAGATAATATATCAAAAAATATTCCACCACTATAAAAATAAAGCTCATAATAAAACATTGAATGCCTAACTACTAAGAACATTAACTAACATGACAGCATAACTTGAATGCATTTGTACTCATAATTTTTTACGAAATCAGCTAAAAGCAGCTAGCAAAATTAAAATAAAAATAATTAAAAGGGCTGCTTAAATATGACTCATGTACTATATGTATCAAGGCATGTAATATATGTATCAAAAATCATAATATAACCTCATCTTTAAAATATCTGTTGGTTAAAAATATCAATTAATACACAAGCAAAAGAGATATAGGAAAAATAATGTGTATCTCTGCACCCAAGTACTAGTGCACATTAATAGTAAAAAACTTTTATTAACATCCCTTAAGAATAATGGAAGATTTTAAGTCATTGCTGGATAATGGCATTTCCCATGAACCATTTGTAACCCTCCAATATTTATGAAAACAAAATTAAGGGCATAGGTTGAATATCATAAACAATTCACTACAATATTTGCGAACGTTGTGATTTTTTTATATTATAGCTATTTAGGCCTATTGAAAACGGGTATAAAAATTTACTCCAAAGTATAATTTCACGTTACAAGTTGAAGTAAACATTCACAATAAATTATCTATTTCTGATAGCATAGAGATGACAGCGAGAAATGAGACTAAAAATGCACTCTGGAATAAAATAAGTTGGTAACGTTGTTGAAAAATTTTATGGAAATTATTAACCTATAGGCTACATACAATACCTATGTGAGGAATTTATCACACGTATGTTTATTATATGAACATGAATAGGAGAACTATCATGAATTCATTGGAATTAACTTTAGTATTCCTAAAGTATCTTAAAATGCCACTAATTTTTGTAAATAATAGTACATTTACGAAGTTTTCAACGAAGCGTTAACCTCAAATACACGAAGAGTTCTTCGTACAAACTACGCCTGTTTCCGACCTTTGAGTTTAATGTTTCTTTGCAAACAAAAAAAAGTAAACATAAGACGTGGAAGGAAGAAAGACGGGTTTTTTTTTTTTTTTTGCTGTATATTCAACAATATTTTGAATATTTTGTTATTAGAATAATTTTATTATTATTGACTTACATGAACAAAATATTAATTCAGTACGTAAGTTTTTGGAAATAAACCGTAAATTTACGAATATCTCTGGATAGATTGTAACTAGCATTATTCGTAAATTAGAGGTAAATAATTATAACAGTGTATTTTTTTTTTAATTCCTCTGCGCAGACCTGCGGGCGCGCAGCCGAGGGAAGACCCTGTCGCTTCGCCCCCGGCCCTTGAGTCCCGCGCTCCGGCAGAGCGAGCGAGAGGGGGCAATCAATACGAGAGCGCGCGGAAAGAGAGAGGACGCTCCCTCATCCACCCCCCAACCCCTCCACCCAACCTCGGGCGCGGCTGCTTGAAAACCCTCGCGGCCTCGCGGGCGTGGGTCGTAATTTCTCCAAGGCAACAACACGAGCCGCGCGCTCCAACTCGTTATTAGCGTTTGGCGTCCCATGGATACGGGGGTTAGGGCCATGTACAGGATGTCCATAAGAGATTGTCCCAGTTTTAACGGTATAATATAACAGTTTAATTCAGACTATTGAAGTCTACCATGGCTTGGACGGGCTACTGGTAAAGATCAAAGACCCCCGCCCCCCCCCCCCTCTTTTTTTTTACTACTACACAGACGGGGCCGATTCTGATATCGGTGAGCGGAGCTGCAATTTGGGAATACTTGTCATTAGAGACCGGGAAAATTGGCGGATTCATTTCGCATTGTGCTAGAATCAAAACACACGTATCTTTATATTGCTTCTGCGATTGGTTCACAGTTTATCTGAAGGACTCTGGGCCAATGGAAAACCTTCAGCCAAAGACGTTTCGAATGGCAAGCATTCCACTTGACAGTTCTCACAAGTCAGTAGTCAATGAGCAGGTGGTATTTGCCCGACTGTGTCATGGATTGTGGAATCTATCCTAGAGGTCATTGAAACCGCAAATTTTCCAGTCCCTACTTATCATTTACAACCACTTATACATTTGTTTCCAGGTTCAATATTAATTTAATTAACGTCTTTAAAAATTGATAATATTTTCCATTAAAAAATTATAACAAAAATCAAAAAAATTATCATGACAATGTAATTATAACATGAATGCAGCCAAATATCTTTGAAAACAAAAAATAAATGATTTGTAATTACTACATTACATAGACTGTAAAAACATGACAAGATATGAATAAATTTTATGACATAAAAACGTATCAGAAAAATGTTGTTGAAGTGATAAACTAATAAATTAATTATTTTACTTTACACATTTTATAGGTTCTAAATTAATTAAGTTACATAAAAACGTAACAAAGTAAAAAACCAAAACTCTTAAATAAATGCAATGTCACTCGAACTACGATTCAACAAACAACTGAATGCTAAGATAAACACGAAATTAAATACGAACATGAAAAATTTATCATTCAGGGCTTCGTGTAATTTTAATTATTCCGGGGCAAATCAAGCGCATACCAACAGATATAAAAAAGGGGGTTGTCTGTAAAGTAGGTTTACGGACGATAATTTTACGTGATAACGTCATAAGAAAACATTGATGAAAAATTGCATACTTTTTAATTTTTAAAATATTATTTACAGTTTTTTGCAAATTTAATTTAAATAATGTTTTTTTAAATATAATCACGAACAATTAGTTAAAAATTCCGCCTTAACCTGTTTGATATTATAGAAGATTTTATCGCACGGTGGTTTGCAGGTTATTGCACGCTTGACTCAGGCGGAACGTGACAATTTTTCGTGCGTGCAGTCGGTGTTCATCGATTTATAAGACGTTATCACGTCAAAAATATATTTATCACTTAGTATTTAGTGTTGTATTATCTTACACATAATGCAAAATGTTTAATCTAACAGATTGGTTAGTGTAACTTAATTTCAATATTCATGTAACCCTTAGTTCTTCGTCACATGTATTTCAGAAATTTAAAATAATTTTTTGACATGATAACGTCTTGTAAATCGATGAACGCCGGCTGCACGCACGAAAAAGCATGACTCATTGTCACGTTCCGCATGAGCCGAGCGTGCAAGAACCGGCCAACCACCGTGCGAGAAAATCTTCTATAATATCAAACACGTTAAGGTATGCAATTTTTCATCAATGTTTTCTTATAACGTTATCACGTAAAATTATCGTCCGTAAACCGACTTTACAGACAATTGTATTATATAGAAAACAACATTTTTGATAGTTGACTCTAGTTGTAATAGACATTCTTGTTGCAGCTTACTCGTTTTCACCCTCTGTGTTCGTCTGTGTTATAATTATTCTGACTAATCTCCTTCCACGGAGATCTCTGAGCTGTATAGGCATGTAACATTTGACATCAGCTAATATTGGTTTGGTCTTCGTGTGTTTATGTATTCATCATTTTTGTTCAACCTTGAGGTTCTTTTATCACAACCAGTGTAAACCAGCAACGACTGAAGTCAGTGATATTATTTTAAATCCGTGTTCTTCGTTGCAAGGATCTTTCGTAGAAAGTACTAACTGTAATTGTTTAAATATTTATAAGCCAAAAATATAAATCAATGAACATTTTTATTTGTAATCATACGATTTTTTTGTTGCAGGACACGAATCGGTTGACCGACATTAAATGGGTGTCTATAACTATTTTTTACTTGCATATCATATTGTTAGAACACAAAAATTTTGGAGGACAAATGAACTTAATTATTTGTATTTAAAGATACATACATGTCTATCGTAAAATCTTTAAAATATTGTATTTTTCGCGTACTATCTAACATACGATGCATTAAAAATTTAAGGACTGCAAATAAATGTATTTAGAAGGCAATTAATTTTTTTTAAATTATATCAGAATTAGCAAGAAGCATTTAATATGAGATAACCACAGATAAAGATTGGATCGTATAAAAACTGTATTTTATATCAGTAATACAGTCACCTTTCGCAAGCTAAAATTTACACGGTATTAAACGTGATATGTAAATAAATTGCGTTTGGGGTTAGTATATAAATTCCTTTCTAAATCTTTTTTTTTTAAATTCATTATATGGAGTACCACATTCTAAAATATTTATGAAATAGTAACATTTAACATTTTACAATAAATTTTTTTCTGTTTGAGTACTTTAGAATAGTGTTAGCTTAAGAGGGGTAACTCCCTATAACATTGCAGTTTTTTAAAAATTTAACCATAGATTAAAAGGTTGAATTTGTACTTCATCTGCAAATTGTGGTTCGGTAGAGAAATGAGAGTAGCTTTGAAAGTCAACTTCCGTATATAGCCTGTGTCAAGTAACTTGTATTAAAGTTGTCAGTTCTTACCAGAAGCGCCGGTGGTACTCACTTCCCAAATGTCCCTTTCAAACGATCCCATGATGCGTTATGTAATACGTACATCTGTAATAATTTTGAGAAGTGTCAGCTTCGAGACAAGCTATCGTAGTGAAACGATTTGTCACAGTTAAACCCACCCGGATATGTGAGATCAATTATTTGCTACTGAAGTTGATTCCAAGAGGTGAGATTATCTGGACAACGCCACAAAACTCATTAGCGCGAACAAACGGAAAGGGCGCGGAGTTCCGTTGTGATCCCGTCGGGCTAATAGCTGTACCACGTACATCGACAGAGTTCAACCCGACTGATAGTTCCCCCCCCCCTTTTTTTTCCTTTCCCTTTTCCCGTTCGACCCCAACACTCCCGGGACAATCCTATTACAGCTGCATTTCCACGGCATTTGTCAAGATAGCTGTCAGTTAGCTGGGTTACAGGCCTCCTGCCCTGGGCGTTGTGGGGTGGCTCGGGCTGACACGCAGCGCATGGAAACAAACGCACGTGTTGCGTTCCCGAATCTCATGTATATGTCCCCTTTCATTGTTCTGAATTGCCCTCCTCAGATTACAACAAACACACTATAACTTCATTACTATTCCTTTCATTGCTGCCACATTCAGTCCTTAATTTCTGCATCTTACACATATAAGAAGTGGGCGGAAATATGTTCTCTGGAACTAAATAATTCGCACCCTCAGTAAAACACTGTTGTAAATCGGTTATCCTTTTGTCGGGGAATATATAACTTACTTCATTATGTTACGAAATTTGAGATACAAATTTTGTATAATAAAATAGTAAATAATTCACATAACAATTTTTTTTTCACAAAACAGACGTACATAACAATTTTAATATGGAAGAGGACCTTTAACTTAATTTTTTCGTGTAGTTAGACAAAAATAAGTTACGGCACTATTTTACTTTATAGAAAACTAGCTGCAATACCCGGCGTTGCCCGGGCTGAACACAAATAGTAATTGTCTTCTTAATTTGAATCTCAAGTGTGAAAATTAATTTATATCACTTTCAGATCCCGACAGACGTTGTTCTGCCAGTTTATAGTTATTTACCTGGTCTGTATCTATGTAATTTAGACTGTATAAAGCAATATAGAAAAAAATCTGAAATATAAGAGATTAATAATATTGAAAAGATTCCATTATCTAGCTAATGCTCGGCCTGCATTGCAATGCCTCATTCAGTTATGTTTTGTAATATGTTTGAAGTAGTTCCACATATACAAATCATATATCCATCTCTCTATATATATTTATCTCTATCTACATCTATATACATATATGTATGTCTCTATCTCTATTTATCTCTTTATATCTACATATATACTTCCCACTATCTCTTTGTCTTCTATATATGAGTCTCTTTATAGCTCTATACATCTAAATGTATATCTCTTTATCTAACCCATTTCATTTTCTATACCTCACTCTATCTCAACTTATCTCTCCGTCTCTATCTCACTCTATATATATCACTCTATCTCTGTATCTCTTTTATATTTAAATAAATTGTGTCATGCGTGCGCACCTATACAACAAAAACAGACGAAGTGCCGCTATATAAAATGAAATAAACACATTTTTTGACACGATTCGTGCTCCAACTATTGAAAAATAGTTATACCGTCTCAGCAACCTTATAGGCATGCGCATAACAAATCACCAAAATTTCATCGCAATCGGTTGAATGGTATAGGAACGCATACGGCACAAACCAACGAAAATTAAAGACATGACAAAAGCATCAAACGATGGTGCGTATAAAATTCAAGGCAACTCTATCTATTGAAGAAGTTAAGAACAAAACTGTTATTAGCGCCTTTATTTTGCTAGCCGCTGCGAGCTCCACAAAGTGGACTGGTCTCACCAAGGAGAAAAATATTAATTTGCCAGACCTTACTGTGTGTATGATCGTGTGTCAGACATAGAGAAATGACACTCACTCACTATTTGTATGTCTATGACCTATGATTTTTCTGTTATAAAATGAAATTATCACTTTTTCACTCCCTTAGGGATGGAATTTCATATTAATATGGGGTCTATGTGTTAATCCAGGTTATAAACTAGCTGTAGGCCAAATTTAATTTAAATCCATTAAGGAGTTTTAACGTGAAAGAGTAACAAACATCCATCCATCCATACTTACAAACTTTCGCGTTTATAATATAAGTAGGACTAGTAAAAAATGCGAGATTAGTGTTGTCAACGATCCTGGCGACGTGGAATGTCCCTAGGTTTTTTTTTGGGCAACGCGTGTTTACAGAGCTTGAGACTGGTTACAGTGGTAGCCTCTAGTGGCGTGGAGTGTAAACAGATAGAGAGCTATGCAGTGATGTGTCTCGCTCTTCGCCAGTGCTGACTTTCGTGCGTTTTCTGAATGCTTGCTGGAGCGCTTCTGCGGTCCCTCGCAACTGCTATGATGACGATACGATTTGCGACACACCCCGTCGTAGTGGTGGCGTCTGATTGCGGTTTTACCCTGAGCGAGAGCACGTATTTCTAATTCAAACAGACTTATACAACGCCATTCTTTTTTATTTCAGATAAAGCAGTGTTGAGCTTGACATTTTAAAGTAGTAGTGAGACCTATTTTATTCGGACATTAAGCAAATTTTATTTTTGAGGTAAGATTTAGAACGCTCAAACATTGTAACAAGGAAAACGTTTGTAGTTATAACTGCTGAAATTTTATCATGTTATTTTTAATTATTAAATGTTTTGGGAAAAAATTTATTACCACTTATTATTGCGATTTATAAATTTTGACATTCAGGGAGGAAAATGTCTGAATATTGAAAAATAAAATAAAGTTAACTCTTATGTATAACCGATGAGCCAACGAGGTCCACATGGTGCCATTTAGTGTGTATAGACACATGCATTTTGGAAATAAACTGCAAACGTTTGCAATTGCGATAGGCTACTCTCCAATCAAAATAATTCCTTTAAACAAGTGTTCCCACGTTTTTGAAGCGGGGCGCGGTCCCCGGTGACAATGATCTATCGCTAGATCGTCAGACTCACGTGTCGAAGGTTTTGTCTTCGGTCCCGAGCCCGCGGCTCGTATCAAACTCACGAGCAAAGATTGCGATTCCAAATGATTCGGAGCTCCACGTCAATAAGTTGAAAACATCAATACGACCTATGGTCTAGTTTGCTTCCCAAGGCTGTTAGACGTCTGCGAAGTTGGGCTGAATGATGTACAGGCAACTCATCAAATAGGTGTGTACTACGTGTAGTATGGTTAGAGTAACAGGCGCTGCAAATATTTCTCGGCGAGACGCGCAACGAAGTTCTACAACCACCACGAATTATGTTGCGGTTTCAAAGTTATTTCATTGCAATAAATTTGGGTACAGCCTTTAATTTCCACACACGTTTGTTGCTTATTTTTACACATAATATTTCAATTAAAAATTTTGCTACAGCTACAACATATGTGGTGGTTGTACAACTTCATTAATTTAAACTTAATTTAGACGCTCAGTGTTCTATCTTAAATATTTTCTATATTATTTACAGTAAAAATGTTTCTCAGCCCCAACTTCGAAGAGTAAACCAGTCTCGAATAACAATAGCTTGTATTGATTCATTCAACTTATATTTGTCTTGATGAACCTGCAGCTGAAGTTTGTCGGTCAAATTTAGATTCATTCTGTAACTTATAAAAAAAGGGCAAATAGTCGCAGAATAAACGTCTATTTGAATTATTATCATTAATCTATTAGAATAGATATTTGTTTTCAGACACAAGTCTTCGAGCCAGTTTCAATGCTTAGCTACTCTGGCTTGTGGCAGAAGGATAAACCTATATGTAGCGGTCGTAAAGAGGAAGCTGAGCAGGCTTTGAACATGCTCAGATACAACCAAGATTCCGGAGGGGGAAAACATAGTCTACATTGGTGATGTATATTTTAAGTACCTTTCATTTACCTTTTATAGAATTCAGGACTGACCGATAGTACTCTTACATCCCTATCGTAAGAGGCTATGACCGACCACTGCAGAAACATTTTAATGACAACCTCCTTAGGTTAATCACAGCTAATAATTACGTCTACAAGAAATTTTGAAGTTTCGTAGTACCTAGTGACTTACGCCAATACTCTTTTGTAATGAGAAATTTAAAAAAAAAATTGGGAAAATTTTACCTTATATTAAGTCTAGGCCCTATACTAAAGGACGGAATCACGATCTTCATATCACGAGTTAGGCATATCCCCGCATAACAGGACAGATGGGTCATGCTTTATTGCTCCGTATAGACCTCAGTCACGCTACAGGACCACAACGCGACAGGCTATTTATCGTATCTTTCTCCCCCTCCCTCCGGCATGAATGACTCGCCGACAGCGCGGCCTCTTAGTCTGGCACCAAGTACAAAACCTCCTCTGTAGTACGGTAAATAAAGTACCCCCCTCCCTCTAAAAGGGGCCTCTTATACGCTCCACACCCTTCCATGGCCCAGCTCATCCCCGCAGAAGGAATCAAAGAACCTAGGGCTAGGGGGAGATTTTACGACTCGTTGCCTGCTCCATGGAGCGTGGCCAGAGAGGGGAACCCCCTTCAGCCTGAACTTCGCTCCAGAACATATATAAGTGACGTAAAATGTCTGTGTGATTAGGGTCGGGCGATGGAGGGGCGCGGAAAGACGGCGTTATGGAGGGGAGCGGTCGTAGAGGGGGAAGTGCGGTGCTTTGTTGGAAGAGGGGGGGGGGAGTAGGAAGGGAGTCTGTAGGCGGTGACGGAGGGCGCCCTCCAGCCAATGACAAGGCAGTGGGAGGAGCACCGGCACCCGAACTACTTCCCCGCCGCGGATGCGGACGATTTCGCGAGCGTGCGCAGGGAGAGTCTTTTTTGGTGGAGGCGCCTGGTAGAAGAGGGGAAACAGATAATCCCCCCAAGTCGTGGCGTGGAGGGGATATGGAGGAGGGATAAGCACTGTTGGTAGATGGGGAAGAAGGAGAAGGGAGGACAAAAATGTTTGATGAAGAAAAAGTATTGGTGTGGGGGGAGAGGAATGTCGAAGATCCTGGGGGATAGGCAGGAAGTTGGCGGGTGACATGTGAGCGGGAGGCTGGGGCCGCGACACGCGCTAACCCACGGGGGACGACGAGAGGCCGACGTGGAAGCCCTCGGGGAGGAGAGTCATCGTCAGTGACAGCCATCGCCGGCGGTTTCCCCGCGCGAGAGACTTCGCTTCCCCCGGATGCGTGCGAGGAGGCGCCACCGCCAGGCGCGAGGGTGCAGTTGACGCGCGACGCAGGACAGCGCCTTTCTCGCCCGCTCGCCCGCCGCGGCGTCGCTCCTCATGATTGAGTTCTTCCACCACCACAACATCAACATCAACAACAACATCAACAACAACAACAACAACTACGAGAAGATGGTCCAGGACACAGACTCCATCCAGGCTGCTCACCCCTGCAATGGCAGGCCAGGTAAGACTGTCTAATTGTTCTGGATTTACACTGTTAGAATTCATTGGTAAATTTCTTAAACATGTAGGTAAAGTATTTTCTTAAACTATTTATTGCATGGGAAATCTACCACTCAAATACAGTACATTTTGTATGCATTTAATGTTTCTTTATAAACAAATGTATTATTGATACAATGGCTGGAGAAATGTGCTAATATAAGTTAATAAATTTCCCTACGTGTTTTAAAAAGCTATTAATATTTGAATATATTTCACAACGATGTGTTTTAAAATTTTTCTATTCGTGGCTACAAAATCAAACGTCTCCTATTGCTATTTATTGCATGAATAATATTAGAATCTATTATTTTAGTTTTGCTATATAGCTACTAGTGTACAAGAAGGACCCGATGAATTGAAATAAAGTTTGTTTTGACTGGGATGAAACCGATAATCGCTTAATGGTTTAGCATTCTGCCAACCACCACGTGAACGGCGCGGCAAGATTTCCACTCAAGTTAATGTGTTGGTATAGAAACGCGAGTTTTCTAATAGTAACACCGGCAAGTGTTTCTAATACCTCTCACATTCCACGTAACCCTAAGATATTTAAAGCACCTTTATGTATATGGTGATTACTCAGTCAAGTGTAATACTTGTTTATAGGCTAGTTTTCGCTATTGCAGCCTGTGTGGCTAACGTTCTAAGTTATTAGGGAATTATCCCGTGTGAGTGTGCGTGTAAGCGTTGAGTGGAAGTATGTGAATTGAAATTTGCAGATGAGGTGTGGTTTATTTAAGCCTTGATATATGTAATTGGAATAAAATTAGGAATCCCTCTGAACTTTAAATCGAATACATTTTTTTAAATTATTTACTAAACTTTATTCTTCTCGCTATTCTTTCACAGCTACTAGATTAATTTTTTAAGTCATTTAATTTCGACAAATTGTTCAGACGGTTTGAAAAGTTTTGAATCGGTGTATAATAATTGATATGATAAATCAAGTGAAAAAAACACTTATTAAATTCGCTTTCATGTAAAATTATTTTGTCCAAATTTGTAAGCCGATTGACCATCCATTAGATAATTTTTTTTTGTACTTACAAAACAAACTTTGGGCAACTTGAACTATACAATAATCTACGTATTTAACGAGATTTTTAAGTCACTGAATCATGGTTCGCTAAATAAATCTTTTTTTTTTTTTTTTTTTGGTGAATGCCACTGTCTCAAGCACGGTTCCTAATTGTATTTCATTTATTAAGCAGCAATAAACATTATCTACAATAACATAATTGTCTGATACTATAATTTATTTTATTTAAATTACTGAATCAAAATTATAAATTAATTTTTTTTAAACTAACCAATTTAACACCTTAGTTACAGCAGAGTGTTTATTGTGCACCGATTAAAATAATTTAATATTTATCACCAATGAATTATTTAATAATACAATTTGATTACATTGCTTTGGTCGCTTTTTTTAATATACCAGAGTTAAATTTAGTTAATTTAAACACTACCAGGCAAATTTTCACTTTTAAATTTGCATAAAATTCCAATGGCCTGAAAAACCGCGGTTGTATTAATATTAAAAAAATGCATCAGTTTTAATTGGGTCACATATTATGCACTTAAGAAATTGAAATACCATACATATGTATTTATATTAATTATGTTAAAACCATGCGAAAGCAATTTTATTTCTTAAGGAGGAAGTAATATTTGCGGGCTACATGCAACGTATTTTACATAGTGAAACATAAATGAAGAACTCAAATTTTTTTATGTATTAGTAGTTGGTTGTGGTTGTGCACGTTTTTATAAGTCTGATTTTGCGTGCATAAAAAATAAATATTATGTGCATGTACATTATACACGCTCCATAAATACACAAAAGCACAGAAACTTGCACCCAAACTATAAAGTAATTAATATCAAAATGTATACATGTGTTTATATAAGCCTACATGTATACATACATGCATACTTGTCCTTCCAGGTGATATTAAAAGGTTGCATTTAAGAAATACACGGAAGATTCTAGAAATATAAATTATGATAACTTTAAGGAAACCAGCTTGCTTGGTCACCAAACGGCGTACAGACCTTCGGGTATAGACGCGCCACTTACAAACCGTACTAGATTTCTTGAAAGTGTCTGATTGCGAAGAGTATTCAAAGGCCATTGCACTTGTCTATACAAGTTTTATTTCACGGTTTCGTCTTTCACTCGTATTCATCACACTTTAATATTCGAGCATAAAATGACAGGGTCACCGCTGCAAGTCCCATAGAGGCGCGTTACCGACGCTAAGACTGCACGCCAGTTCTGTGCCTGGCGCGTAGAGGCGAAGAAGCGTGTGATGCGCGAACAAGTGTCGCCCTTAACGGCCCCGCGCTTGTCGAACTCGCATGCCGAGTTAGTAACATAAACAAAAAAATAATAATTTGGATGTATCCTTACATCAGTGCCAACAGTTTTTTATGGCAAACGTAGCCTAAAATCAAAATGTGATGGATTAATTGTTAGAAATGCATGAAAAAACTCCTACGACAAAGAGAGGTGTTAATAACCATTACATTAGTTATTTAAAAACTTTTTCATATAATATATAGTTTAAATTATAAAATCAGCAATTTTATATATGCACAGACACACCAACCCACACACCACGCGCACACACACACCGAGTCTCAATTCGATCGACAAATTTAAGCGGCAGATTCTTCATAACAATATAAATTGAAAACATATAGCTATACGACTTATGGTCGAAGGTGTTTCCCAAGGCTGGTATGCGTCTTCAATGTTGGTGCTGAACAACATTTTTACTATAAATAGTTATAAATAATATAAAATGTTTTTAAGATGGAACACAGCGTCTTGATTATGTTTAATTGAACTAAATTCTACGACCACCGCGAAATTGGTCACTGTCAAAAAATTATTTCATTAAAATAATAAGGGCTAACACCTTAAAACATATTTTTGTGACATGTTACTACCTCAATTATTTCGATGAAATAATTTTACCACTGCGACATAATGCGATGTGATTGTAGAATTTCGTTCAGTTAAAAACTATCAAGACACTCAGTGTTCCATAATAAAGACTTATTCTATTATTTATAATAAAAATATTGTTCTTCACCAACGTTATACCATATGTCGTATAGCTATATGTTTTCCACATATTTTGTGGTAATGAACCTGTAGCTGAAGTTTGCCGGCAACATTCAGACTCAGCCTGTATATAAATATAAATAAATATATATACACACTTTATTATATGAGCTTCATAATAGCTAATAAAAAATAAAAATCTTTGAAAAAAGTGTTAGATGAGTATGTAATCATTTTATTACAAGATTAATATTAATAATCACTTAGAACAACAGGCATTAGTAAATAAATTTTAAAATAATGTTTTTCTTCTGTAAAATAGTAAAATTTATTTAAACTTTAAGACTATAATATTTAATAATGATTACACTAGACCCTGCAATGTAGATCAAATTAGACACTTTAATAACCTACACATATCTAAAACATTGTTCAATTATAGTAGCTACAGTACCTACAAGATAAATTCTTCCAAATAAGTACTATTAATTATCACATAGGAACGAGGTTTAAAAAAACGTGAGGTATATAGGCATCGTGACTATAATGTTTTAATAAACGAACCTTAAGTATCGTATTCTAAGTTATTACAACCATTGTGTTCGATACCTATACCTATAATCCACAAAATAATTCCTATTATGGATTATTTTGGTGAAGAACTTTACGTAGAATAATTTACTTGAGCTTATTGAACCTAGTTGTAAATTGTTGAAAACATTGACATAGTAATTCGAAGCATACGAGGTTATTAGTAAAAGTGTTTCAAAACATCTGCCATAGCTGACATCAAATGGCGAGAGAAGGTTTATTTCGCACTCTACTGAATCACTAAAATTGCTGTTGCTTCAAAGTCTCCCGAGTCGCGTAATTATGTAGCCACACCTTTGGAAATGTAAACTAATTAGACTGGTTGGACAAGAAACTTTTGCGCGAGAAGCTGCAAATAACGGTTTATAAGGACACGTTACGGTATTACCCACGTCATTTTTAACGAGATTACAAACAGAGTATTAAATTTGCATCCAGATTTATTTATTTATTTATTTAATAATTTTTTATGTGTAAACATTTTATTTCTTGGTATACAACATTTGGTAGGAGAAATTTCGTGGAAATGGAACGGAGGTCAAAGAATGGAAATGTGACACAAAGTTGGCGGATACACGTGTATCAACATAAACCCATACCTAAATAGTCACTTCTTAACATAAGGGTACATTCTAAACGTATTGGTGTGCTAAATGAAACTTTCTGATAGTGAAACTATCCCGGAATATATATGGTAAATTAAATTATTTATAGTAAGAAGTGATCTCAGTTTAAAATACTTAAGAAATTCGGCATTACATTAATTTTAATACATATTTCCCATGCAAAATGTCAAGAGCGTGGTAGAACAGTGTTAGAGCATATGCTTATTAACCCCAAGAGACGCGATTTGAATCTCGTCACTATAAATTATTTTTTATATAACGTAATAATACGACTATAGCAATATTATATAATAATATTGGATCAGTTCAATTATGTTAAGGTTTGTTTCTAGTAACTATTTACAGACTGATATTAGTAGTTTAAGTAAAACCAATATACAAACATGTATTTATAATAGGTAAATGTTTTTTAAATTTTTCACGTTAATATTTTTGAAATGCCATAGAAGTTTAACTTCTAACGTTTGCGGAATGTTTAAAGTATTAACTTTAACTTTATGAGTTTTAACAAAAATTTCTTGTCAAAAAAGTCCCAAGCCGTGGTTTAGAAATTTTTTAAGACTTTTTACCGTTTTTCGGAGCCGTTTCTAAAACTTTAAAAAATTTTTGCTTCTTGCTACCACCTGCGGTAGATAGTGGCAAGCAACGTTTACGATTCAAGCAGCGAATGCAGTTGCCTGTGATTCATCCTGCGTCTGCCAGTCTGTACGTTATGCATATGCACATATTATCTAAATTCGCTGTGGGGGAAACTTTTAGAAGTAGTTTTGAGTTTTAAACTATCAAAATAATGTATATTAGTAGTATATAAATGTATTTCCTACTACTGGGTTCTGGGTGCGGAGCAGGAGACGCTGTCCACTGTCCACTTGGATTGTGACTTCAAGGCGGCCATCTTGGATGATCTTGACGACCTTTCACATTGACCTTCAAAATTTGCCAAAAATTCGCCTAAATTCACCAAAATGTCCAGTTTTAAAGAAAAAAATTCCGCCAAAAATTTTTAAAAAATTAAAAATTCAAAAACTCCATTCTTGAGAGAAAAGGACCGGTAAAAAAATTCAAAACTTTTGGAATTTGAATAACCTCAAAAGACTTTTGCATTTGAAAAAACGAATATTCCTTATATCGGCTTTAATTTCCCGTCGTCTAGCCGCCCTAAGACGCTGAGATCATGTCCACCATCTTGTCGTTCGCTCAAGACCACCATTTTAAATTGTGACTTCATCGTTGCAATTTTACTTACGGCCGCCATATTGAAAATCTGTAATTGCTATCGAAAAAAATTGGAAAAATTAAAATTTAATAAAAAGAATTAATTAAAAAAATTAAGTGAAAAAAATTTTCAACATTTTGAAATAATGACGCTACGTCCACTATCTTGAAAAACCGTAATTACTATCCAAAATCCAGGAAAAAATTCAAATTTAATAAAAAATTATTTAAATAAAATTTTAATAAAATTTTAATTTAAAAAAAAAACGTTTTTACGTCATGTACCTAGTCCTCGTTCGAACTCGGCGAGAGCAAAAAATATATATATATATTTGTGACGGAACCTTCCTCCACGGAAGCCACCGACAGATTTACCACCCACCACTAATGCCAAAGTAGTTATATCGACAACATTTATGACGTCACGTCCACCATATTATTCTCGTCTACTGGAAGCCGAAATCTTGGATTATGACATATCAGTTTCCATCTTAATTTTGTCTGCTGGAGGCAGCCAGATTTATTTTCAGTACTTTCTATCAGGAGCGCTAGTGTCACATCGTCTGCCAAAGTACACGACCGCTATCTTGTTTTCAGTACTCGATACCAGGAGCGCTATTGTCACATAGTGCATATGCCATATGCTATATTGATTTAATTTTTACCCCTAGAATGCCAATCACCAGACCGTCGTGGCATCCGCCATCTTGTCGACCGTCTTGCTGCCATCTTGACAATCTGTAATTATAAAGTTAGAAATTCGGGAAAAATTCTAAACGTCTGCAAATAATACGCTGATTGATTCGACCTGTTCCTGCACTTAGTCAATGAAGAAAATTTATTTAAGGCAAAAATACTTATTTAATAAAATATGATGAAAAATTCTAAAAAGGACATTAATTCCTCATCTGCCAGCCTACAATTTATTCGATTCGATCGATTCCAGTCCTTGGTTCGATCCTCGCTCGATGCAAAAAATATATTATTTTAGGTCAAAAATATTTATTTATTTTAGTTTAACATTGAGTGAGAGTTCAGGGAAAAAAGCAACAAAATTACAAATAAAAATACATTACATAAATTCTACTTGTACAAACAAGGAAATTACTAACGTTTCTCGATTTATATACTTACAGAATGGCCAGCTAACTGGGAAAAAGAGAAAAACCGAGAAATTGTCGGGAATTTGAAAGGGCTCGAAAAAAACAGAGAAACTGTCTGGAATTTTACTTCTTTCCTGGGAAAATTCTGCGTTAGAAATTTGTATAATTTTCATATTAGACGTACATCGTAGCATCTGAAAATAATCCTTCAGCGAACCTGTACAGTGTCATGTGTGTCATGAGTGTTCTCGGACGTGTCATGTTTCCCCTCTTAGCATGGACGCAATACGTCACTCCTCTGGAAAGAGGGGGAAGGGGACCAGAGCGCGGCACAACACCTCTTGTTCTAACTTGCTCTGTTTAGTACAAGTCCTACACTGTACAATGTCTACTAGGTATTCGGGTCGCTGTGAATCTGAGTTTCCGTGGGCCACCGAGGATGCGAAAGTCAGAAGCAAGAGAAGATGCACGATATGCCATTTAAATTTTCCAGATTCATGCGATGGGTTGGGGAGCATTTACAAGCCACTTCAATTCTAAGTATCACAATAGTTATAATTAGCCAAGCAAGAAACCTGCAATTTACAGCATCTGTTTTACAGCTAAGGCTTCCTGTAAATAAGTTAAGGCTTACGCATGCACTTTTATTTTGGAGTGGTGACGTCTCCACGGCTTTGAATTCCGCGCGCCATCCATCCCCCTGCCTCTACACCCTGACTTCCCCTCCCCCCTTTCTGTTGGCGATTTCTCCCTCCACGTTTTTATTGCTCGGCGCACGCGCCGTAGGGATTATGAAATCTATAAAGCCTGTTGTCACTGATTCTTAAAATGAACTCTTGTATTGCTTATATATACTTATTCTTGCTTAGATTGTTATCACTATCTATTAATATTGTTTTATGTATGCTTGACAGCCGTATTGTAAAATCAATCCCCGTGCGTCATTTGTGAGCAAGCCTGAGTGGTCAAGATTCCAATTAAAGTGTTACTGTAGTTTGTTAATAAATTGGGAGTTTATCTTGGATAAGTTTACAGTTTACCTTCTTTGGTTTATTTTGCAACAAACAGGTCTACACTATTTTCCCTCTGCTTTTCTGAAAATTTTCAGAACCCTCGCACGCACACGTTGGTTTGTATTCGAACCAAGACCACTGCAATTTCTTTAATTTATACAAGTAGCATCCAACTGGTTAGTTGTTGAGAAACTACTGCCACAGCCCTGTTATCAATCATTTATAAATAAACTATCAAATCAGTCGTACAGAGTCTCACGCCACCGCGCCTTTGCTACATATATTGCCATGTCGTTATTGAGGCCGGCTGATAAAACCTTCAGCATTAACGCACATGTAACATCGGAAATGTGGTGTGCACTTAAATTTAGTAATACAATGCCTTAAAAATACGCCTAATCATAGTAAAATGAAACTTTCAAGATTATGGAAGACGTTATTTCTTAAAAACGTAAAGTTATTCGCTAAGAGTTAATTGCTGTGTCGTCCCATGAGACAGATAAGTTAGTCAGGATTTTTATTTTTCTTTAAGGCATACACACGCGTATTTAGTGAATATAGATCTTATTTGTTGACATTTTCACGGAAAGGTTCGCATCTTCAGCCTGCCCTGCTTTTTTACTGCAGTAGGAATTTAGTGGCGGTGGGAGGCAGGCGGCGTGCAGAGTTCCGGATGTCAAGGCGCCATCCACAAACCACTCGAGATTTATTAAAGCTGTCTAATTACGAATATCATTTAAGAGCCATTGCATGTTTCTATACAAGTTTAGTTCCATAGTTTCATCTATATGTACTTTTAGAATAGTGAAAAAGGCTAAAACGGGTGTTTTCAAGGTATGGAAAACTCTACACACAGTATTGTAAGTCGAAGAGAGACGTGCAGGGAGTCGTTATATTCCAGCATAAAACGATAGGGTCACCGCTACAAGTCCCATAGAGTCGCGTAACCGACGCGAAGACCGCACGCCAGTTCTGTGCCTGGCGCGTAGAGGCGAAGAAGCGTGTGTGGCGCGAGCCGGTGTCGCCCTTAGCGCCCCCGCACTCTTAGAGTTCGAGCGCCCGGCCAGGCGGCCACCTTAATGTTGAACGGCTCGTTTATCAACACGTCGGCCGAGCTCGTTGTATCACGGTTAAAACTACTGTGAATTTTATAGCCTCGTAAAGTTTTGTTCATGTCTGAATTTAGATGCAGTGAAGTGCTTCAACATTTCATCACTACTGCAATTTCTTGTGCTCTGCTTCAAGTAACCACCTGGCATTCAACAATTTTAACGAAAGATCACTTTTGATGGCATAAGATGAGCACGTCTGCATGATTGCGTCGTGACCGGGTGGTCTTATTTTTTTACAGCTTAATGACTGCGCCATGTTGGTTGTATGCCCAAAACATTGATTGAAGTGTAGTTTTTGGATTGTGGAAACAATTTTAAATGACTGTGTTATGTAAGTGACTGTTTTTAACGACGGATATTCTAATTAATGACTTTCTAACCATTACTAAACTTATTGAACACTTCCGCAACGTTTTTAGCGTGACAGTATTGCGATGGTGAGGTTAAAAAAAAGTGACTTAAACTGCGTCGCAGCATGCCGTCTCCATGTTTGTAGGTGTATCATTTCCTAACCAACCCGAATGTCATGTCTGATCTTGATGTTTCTGAAGGGCGAATCGCGAGTCTCGTTAGCTTGTAGACAAAGAAAAGTGCATACCCTATCGACGGTACTTTACCAGATGGGCCAATATCGGATTTGCTTTAACTTATCAGGTCACAATTAAAAAAGTATTTAAAGAAAAACTTTAAAATATGTAATGCCTCTCTAACTAAGGTAATTATTTAATGTTTTACCTACGGAAACTATTTTTATCCCTAGTACTAACAAAGTGGTCGTATAAAAATTTGCTTTGCACCAGGGTTTAAAATTCGATCGAATTAGATACTAAGAAAGTTTTGAATTTTTTAAATTTTAAAACCCTGTATTATACTTTAATAATTCGTTTCATCAAAAATTGTTTCAGCCAAAGTTTTAGAAGAAGTTTAGGATTCATACATAATATTATAACTGACTTGTTATTATATTTATTAAAAATTAAATATTATTTTTTTTACTCTCAAACCTTGTTATTTCCACCCCTTGCAAAAAAAAGTTGGTTAAATAAACATTTATTTTAAAAATAATTTTAGAGAATATTTAGAAAGTTAAATTAAGAATGGATTCGATAGTGTACATGGAAGAGATTTTATTATATATTTTCTTATTCCAGCCCCTGGTTTTTTCAACCATTTGCAATAGCCTAATGGTTTGTATTGTCAAATATTGTTTCAGACAAAAGTTTTAGATAAAAATTATAAAATTTTCAAACAATTTGAACGGATTCGATGTGCCTACGAAGAGTGATATGATTTTTTTTTTTGTCCTCCAACCCTTGCTTTTTCCACCACTTGCAGTTATGGTTGGTCGTATCAAAAATGTTTTTGGATTAAGTTATTGGTATTAAGTACTCCAACGAGTTAGAATACGTTCAAACGCATGTGATATTCATCATATTATGGGTGTTACAGCAATTATTCTGTTTTTCAAAAAACCTCCCCCATTCCTACCCCTTTGACGGGATTTTGCCCATTAACGAATTCGACCGAGATTTTCCATGTTTATATTTTATGTATCAGTTTGGGAGTGATTTGTGAAAAATTACGGCAGGTATCGTGTCCTCAAAAACGTTATACATAGATATATTTTTGAGTTTAACATGAAAAAAAAAATTAAATAAAAATTTTGTGAAAGTTGCACCATGGAAACAGCTACAATAGATAGTATTTCTTCGAAATCTACCTCATACCGGATAATTCTGCAGTACACGGAAGTAAATTTTCTTAAAATCGCGAAGTTGGCCTTTTAATCTCAGTAACCGGCGATATCACAAGCCCGCGAAATAAACATTTTCCTTGAGACGAGGAGACGTGAGAGAGAAAGTTTCGAGGGCATAGATTGTAAAAGTAGGTCACACGTGACCATCTGGCATGCGAGTGTCGTGCGCGAGTGGCTGGACAACTGCTGATGGGGTGGAAGCGTTGAGGGGGGGGGGGGGGGGTCCTCCGGCCGAAACAAAGGACTCGCGTGTGTGGAGCTCTGCTAGGTTGTCTGGACTATTCTGTTCCTCTGGGCGCGGAGTTGAGGGCCCGTCGCACTGTCAAACTTTCGCTTCCAACACCTTCCAACATGTTGTTTCAAATTAAGTTGGAGGGTCACGACGTCACCGAAAAACGTCACTAGCGCAGCCATGTTTGTTCGACAAGTTGGATGACTTGATTTTCATTCATGTAGGAGGACGGGTTCTAAGACATTTTGGAAGTTGAATGTAATGAGCCAATCAATATCGTACCTACCGAAAACGGAAAAGACATCCGTTTCTGTCAAAACGAAATTTTAAAACGGGGAAAAACACATGGGCGATTGGGAGAGGTGATAAAAGTGAAATAACTAGATTAATGATAATAATAATGTCGTATTTGAAATAAATTTATGTGTAAAAGGAAAAACTATATTTCAATAATTTAAAAAAAAAATCACTTAAATTTTATTTTTATTTTGTAACGAATATTATTCTGTGTTAAATTTATGTATGATTAAAATATACTGTACATAAATGCACAAATAGTATATGTTCAGAAAATACATTTAGCGCTGTGATGCATTATTTAATTTTAAAATAACATTAAAATGACAAAATTTGTTATATTTCACACCAAAAATAAACTTTGATAGTGTGATATGTTTTAAAAGGTTATCTGTTAAAATTTATTTTATAGAGAAAATGTTAAGCCGTTTTCCGTTCAATACCACCCATCCAAATATTGTTAAATATCGTTGGAGACAAATATTTGACAGTGTGACAAGGCCTTAAGGAGACGACATGCTGTGACGCAGTGGAAGTCACTATTTTTTTACCTCACCATCGCCATATTGCCAAAACATTGTGTAAATTGTGCTTGACCACGTCTGATGACGGTCGTTAAGCATTAATTAGCATCTCCGTTGTTGAATACAGTCACTTTCGTAAAATAATGTCATTTAAAACTGTTTCCTCAATGTAAACACTACGCTTAAGCCAATGTCTTGGGCGTCTAACCAACATGGCACATACCATGTAATCATGCTTTCGTGGTCACCCCCTGACTCTGGAAATATAAGCTGTACGACGCTCCCGATGCTGAAATACACAACCATACACTCTAGGAACCAACACCGGACAGCTCAAGATATTTGTGTTACAAACTGGCGTTGTTGTCACGTCAGTCCAATAGATGGCAGACGGTATGCCCAGTATTAACACTGTATCTGTTTAATACTTATATGTAGTACCAACATTGTGACAATGAAAATAACGGATTTTTAATAGTTATACGCAATCATGGGAGAAAATGAAACTCTAACAGAAACTCTTGCAGTTATTATTTTTAAAATAAGACAGCCCATAATAGTATATACGATTTAATAATTCTACCATAAAATATTTCTGCAATCGCTATGTTATTTTGCACACTGCACACTCCCACCTGTGTAGTTTAAGTCTCTAGTGTATTTGAGCTAACGTTAAATAACGCTATTTTTCAGGGTTTATCCCTTTGGACGTAAGACGTTACGAAACGTGTGTGTGTGCAACATTTGTCTTGTTAATAATTAAATTCAGAATGAGGGCAAACCCTTTCCTTCTTGCTCCATTTGGACAGTAAAACAGTTTTTGGTTATAATGAATTATTAATACTAATTCCTTTCTTATGTGTTGTTTACATATTTGTTTGTTTGAAAGTACTCTCTTTTTACAACTCTTACTATAGAGTTATTTCCAAGCTATTAATCCAATATTTAGCATTGCCCTTTATGCTACGGTCAGTTTTGCTAACCAGGGTGTATTCAGCTTTATAACCTACACACACTCCATAATAATTCTTCTCATTCTGAAACAATATTCAGACAAACTTAACAGTTATTTTTATACTTATTTTAAAACTTTTTATTGCATGATTCTAAAATTGTATTTTATATTATCATTGTTATCACATCATAAGCAAGTTTGAAGAAGTCCAAAAAATATCCATAGGATTTAACGGGAAAATTTCCTTTTACGCACTCCGTCAATCAGCAAGTAAAAAAAAATTTAAAAATACTTATGTTGAAATAAAAAAGCGTTTTGTGTTTAAAAATACTTGTGCTAAATGAAACATGTGCATTTTCTTATGTTGCATGTACTAGTGTGGCGAACGCGTGGTTGCAGCTTTTAAGGTGCATACGGAGTGGATTGGCGCAAAGTAATGGACATTGAACTTGCCATCCGTATTCGGATTCAGAAATCCGATTAAACCAATAATAATATGCATATAGTGGTAGATGCACGCATACGGCTAAATAAAACTTTATATTCGTTCGCATATACGGATAGCTCTAGCTTATAGGCCTTCTGTTCAGTATTAAGTTATTTCTTGCTCTTCTGATATACATAGTAATAAAATATGCAGGACTAAATTATTACATTTATGTAAAATATATAGTAGTTAGTAAATTAAAGATTTAATCATTTTGTCTTAAATGAAAAGTATAAATAAATCTAAACATCGGTTAGGTCAATGCAAATTAATTTTTCCCGTCGTTTCTCTAAATTATAACAACAAGCAATTCCTCAGATTGTTCCTTACCACATGACACGGCCTGTTCGTTTCCCAAGTTCTTTGAATTTATCTTGTTTGTACTCTTCCCGTAAGAAACGTAAACAGTTCCAATTTGTAATTTTAAAAAAATTAATTGGGGGAAAAGTTTTTTAAGCGAGGTTTTCACAATTTAAATACATTGATTTTAACGTTAAGATATTTCATAATCAACAACTGTAAACACCAAACTGACAAATGACTGTTCTTGTATTTTCTCCAAACCGATTGCGAATGGGTACTGTAAAAAGTAAAGTAGGCCAAGAACAAAAAAAAATAATTGAAAAAACGTATACCTAGTACCCACCAGGGAAACCCGTTAATCGTTACCACGTTAGAGCATTTCGAAATAGTGAATACAAAATTCGCAAATGGTTAAAGTTAAACAATACCCGGAACAACTAAAACCCTGCATCGGTTTCTGAGATAACTCTATCAATAGCAACTCGACATACTAACCATTCAGCTGTTTCTACTTTCAGACAGCAGAAATACATGTAAAATTCAACTTGGTCACCGAATAACATGTATTTTGAGTAATAGAATAAGTGTATCAGAAAGACTTTTGAGCTAACAACAGAAAGTTATTTTTACAGTTTCAACCTAATCCATCAATTTTGTCAATTTAAACCTTTTTCTCAAGCCTAATTTAGTTTACTTTAAAAAATATTTGAAAATTTTCATACTGCTTTGCTGTTTCGGAGAATTTTCACATTTATTACTTAGTACATTAAATATTTTGTTGGTAAAAACCAACTTATTAAGCAGAAAAGAAACATTTCGATACGTAGGGTTTACGCTCAACAATGAGACAAAATCGTACTTGCAAATGTCTAATATATTCATAAGAAATGTGGTTTTCACTTCGTTGATTATTCTGGATACAGAAGCCGTTTCCATTGATGTGGTCATCACAAAACACCAGGCTCTCCAACTGTTTCCCAATATCCCTATGAATAACTTACCTTGAAAATCAGTGGTGAATACGGCAAAGCACAGTGAGCAATGTCTGGCGCTAACACGCTCGACGATAGCCTATAACACGCTTGGCGTGGCTGGGGAGGGGGGGGGGGGGTTGCATAGATTGGCGAGTGTAGCCATATGGATTATCTGAAGCATCAGCGGCGCGCTGTGATGTGGTGTCGACCAGGGGGTTCCGACGCCCAGGTTTAGTTGGTTGTTTGCATTTCGGCAAGATAGCAGCAACATCAAAAGAATTGAAAGCATAGAGAATGTTCATTAAAAACTTTTTTTTTCTTAAGTGGAGAGTATTATGTCTTGACCAAAATGATTTTTCAGTTAGCAAGACGACAGTTTGGAAGAATAAAATATTTATGAATTAAAATGTACGTACATGTCCGTTTATGCATATATCATGCTCATAACTTTAAAGAGAAACATCTTTTGCTAATATTAGTCAAAATAAAGGTAAAAAATATATTATAAATCTATTAAATTTAGTATTTTATTGTATTAAACAAACCTTAATTTCCAAGGCATTCAATGTAGCAACCTCATGGCGAATTTTTTTTTTTTTAAACTCGCAGGCCAAATAATGCTTATAGTTTGACAGAACAAATCGAATACCTAGTTATTTATACATATAAATTCACGATTAGATATTTATTTATGGGTCAACATTTTTATAGCAACAGGATTCCATGGACTTCACGTAACTATAGAAATTACTTTTTTTGTGTATATATGCGTGTGTATATATATATATACACAAAAAAGTATATATATAAGCATATATACCTACACAAAAAAGGAATTTTGATATAATATTTTCTTGAGATAACACATGCGCGTTGATAAATATAGATATCAGCTGTTGGCTAATCAGAGCAGCCGCAGCCAATCGGGAAAGTAAGACGAGAGTATTAGATGATAGGAGAACATGATGGTTACTGCAACGTCGACCGAAACGTCGGTGATATCTTCGTCATCGACGCGGCTACAACCCAGAAGCCAAGCAACTCGAGACAATGACCGCGAAAGCCTGCGATCTATATTGCAAGGCTCTTTTCGTTTGGTTTAGCCTACATAAACAGGGCCCATAACGCAGCCGCCGAGAGAGAATATATATTTTTACGCGAGCCCTGCAGCAGTCGCAACAGTTACGCTAGGCTGTGATTGTTAACTTCAACGTGTGTATGAAGCTAGATCTTGTGGTTAGTCTCGCCTATCAATCTGTATACTCGTAACACAGTTGCAACGCAGTCTGTGGCGAGTTAACAATCTTCCGTGGCCAATCCACCCTGACCGCGGCCTGCAGGAAGACTTGTGCAAGTGAACACAGGATCATCTTGCACACGACATACGCCCTGCTTGACTGCCGTCCTGCACACTTTGTGCTCACTCGCAAATCCTGCACAATGGGTCTGTCGTGGGTATTACATGTGATGGTTCGTAGTTGTATGTTTCTAAGCTATGACAGTTCCACGTTGTGTGTTTCTACGTTACCACAGTTCTCAGATATTATTTCCTCAATTATGAAATTTTCAAATTACAATTATGGCTTAGTGTATCGTGGTCGTGGTTCTAACGTAAGTACAGCAGTTTTTTTTTTTTTAAGTGAAACTTCTTTAAGCGCGATAAGAGTAAATTTCAAGACCGAATTTTAAAGCAACTTTTGCGTGAAACATTGTTGTGAAACGTTTCTGGCGCGAAAAGGACAGAGAATAGGTGCGTGGCCAAAGATTTATAAAGAAAGCACTATGCTATATACGTTGCAAGGCTCGTTTTATTTCTCCTATTTGTGTGATAATTCGTTCCCCACCCAAAAAATAGAACTGAGAGACATAGATGAACGAAAGAATAAGCCAGAGAGTGTTTGCGTGCGCTTGTTTCAGAAAATTAATATAGGTATCCTATACAGTTAGCTGTGAATGGACTGAATTTTAGATTTGCTACCAGCGCGCTCGCTCCTTGTTCAAGCAGCAGCGTAGATAGCGCTGTTGAGACAGTCCTTGCATTTCCTGCATAGAAAGAGTTACCTTTTATGAATTTCATTTTTCGTGCAGAGATTTGGCATGTTCCAATTGGTATAATTGTTTGAAGAAACAGTAACACCCACAGTTTTTTTATTGTGTATGTCAACGGTGAGTAATATTTGTTGCTAGTAATCATTATTGATTAATCAATAATTATTAACGTCCTGAGCATGTTTACCAATTTATTATTATTTTAATAAAATTTAAAAAAAAAAGGTTCGAATTCTTATATACACCTATCCCTCACTTAGCACTTCTTCAGATTGTGCGGATTCATTTAGTGTGATGTGAATTTTACGGACCCAGTCTTGAATAGCACGTCTGTAAATTTTAGTTAACAGAAAATCTCGGCAGGCAAAAAATAAAAAAAAAGTTGAGCACGACGCCACAAAGTCTGTTTCAACTTCTGTATACAACAGATGTGCCGTGGGATACAGGTAGCCAAACAAGGGGGGAAGAGATGCGTGCGCAGTCTGTCTACGCTATCGGCTGTTGTACAAACATCAGCTATGGCAAGTTAAATTGCGGCTATGGAGTGTAAAGGACCAAATGTTTTTACGTCCGCGCGTATGCCGCCATGCCGTACCGTTGTCGCCTGGCCACAAACCGGACCGTGAACTCAGTCTAGCCAGTGGCAAGGAATTCACACAAACAAAAGCAACGTCTGGCCATTCAGCTGCCGGTAACTGTATTTGCTTGATCACTCATAATGCATCGTGTTCAAGTATTTGAAACAAAACTAGAAGTATAGAAGTATTATGGCGGGCAGATTGTCATGAAGGCCACACTTATGTTGGTCGCACTTTAGTTTTAAGCAAGTCAACTGTGCGCACAATCGTACGAAATAAGGACTCTTACCAAACGTTTAT
The DNA here is from genome assembly GCF_032445375.1 of Bacillus rossius redtenbacheri. NCBI lineage: Eukaryota > Metazoa > Arthropoda > Insecta > Phasmatodea > Bacillidae > Bacillus > Bacillus rossius. Next base: position 164,282,816 of record NC_086330.1, on the reverse strand, counting down.
ATAAGTCTGATGCTGTTGGTTGTACTAGCGGGAATATATTTGACATTAAATACCGGAACAGAAATGAACAGATGATTCACGTGGAAAAGGTTGTTAAATGAATGTTGCAATTAAAAAAATAATCATTGGCCTGACAGGATTCCTGTGAACCAGGTGATGATACACGAATAAGCACTTTAATTTTTGGAAAATTAAAATGTAACTATCCGGACAGTAATATCGGCTTCACTGACAGTAAAGGATGGTTTGGAAAGGTATGTGATTTGAGTTGAAGGTCACACCCGGACGGGCAAATCAGCCAGCCGACTGACGATAAAGTACATAACCACGTATCTCCCGTTACGCGATGTCGTATTTGTCATACAAAGTGATGTGGGAGCGCATATAAAGATAAATGGTGTGACATATTTATATTTGAGTGTTATTCAACGCATTTATATTACGTAAAGTATATTTTCCTTCACAATTTTGGAACACATTAAATAAATTAGCCTTACCATTTATGGAAACTAATGGTTCAGAATACGCGATTTCGAATAACACGAGCATTTTTAGGAACGAATTAGTCGTATTAAGTGAGGTATAGGTGTACTTGAAAAAGAAATTAAAGCCAAAAAAACCCACGCTGTTTTATCTTGTTTCTAATCATTCTATAAAATTAAATTTTAATATTTTAAGTAGTTTACCATTAATTAACCTTTTAATGATTAGGTTAGGTTAGTGACATCAATATATATATATATATATATATATATATATATATATATATATATCGATTTATTTAAACGCTCTGTTAGGTTAGGTTAGCAACGTTTAAAATATTGTAAACATCATGTGCTTACGTACGTTTATTATTTTAGTTACCATAAAGCTCTTATATCAAAATTAATGTAAATATTGAAGTAAAAAAATTTAAAAACATTAACTGATATTTTGGCTTTAATGTTTTCATTTTGATAATTTAAATACTTTACTTAAAATCTATTAATACTGTAAGTTTTTTAGAAAATTTTCTTCTCTCTTTCTCACTCTCTCTCTCTCTCTCTCTCTCTCTCTCTCTCTCTCTCTCTCTGCCGTTTTACCTCTTACGATATACTTACGAGTCGAGGTATGAATCGCCAAATAAGTTTCACTTCTATCACGTGTACTGAGTTACACGCGCTATTTTTTTTATTTTTGTTTGTTCTAATCAATGTAGATTTTGATATAAATCTAAATTATGACAGTTCTATGTTGTAAAATTCTAATTTATGTGTGGTTGGCACAATTACTAAAATAATCATTTCAGAATATATAATTTTTACTGACCTTACTAATGCTAGTTGTCACATTTCATGCTAGTTGTTAATTTTTTTTGACATTACATAGTGTTATTATTTCAGCGGATACCCCTCTGTATTCGTCACGATAACTATCTTGCATGTGTTGTTTGATCACAAGTTTTAGTACTATTATAGTCTAAATCTTGATTTTGCGAGGTGTAAAAGTGTCACTAAAGTGAACGTAATTATTATGAACACTTGTACTTTTGATCACAATTATATAACAAACATTAAATATCTTGTGTCAAAATTTTGAACGAAACTAAAATTTAATAAGACCTGTAATGATCAATTAATAGGGAATTCGTTGATATAAAAGAAATTAAAAGAACTCTAAATAATCAATATGGCGTTTGGTGCCAACCCCTCACTCCCAGCCCTAGGGCTTTTTTTCTGTTAGGTTAATCGAGCGACGGAAAACTAAACTATAACCACAGACAACCATGCCTTCCTCGGTGTTCGAATCCAGAACCCAGGAGTTGATTCAATCATTCAACCAACTGCGCTACGAAAGCTGACTACATATTTTTGAAAAGAGGATTTTTTTTTATCCATGTTTTAGCAGCGATTATCCTTAGAAGTTTGCCTTACATAATTTCTCATTAGGCGGTACATTATTGTCAGACCTCTACTTTATTTATTTGGGTATCTAATGATTAAATGGATCTAATGGTCAGAGATAAAGTAAGTTACCACGCTGTAGAAATTTAATAACTTAATCACTATTTCAAAGCCTAGGTAGCTACCTGAAGTACCTTTCACACACCCAAACCTTATAAGTCGCTATATATTTGTACTTGCAAGTTCTACTTGCAGTATAGGTAATTCATTTAAAGAATTTGTTTTATGAAATAAATGAACTACTATTGTTTAGCTAAGTGAGACGAACAAATCTATAAAGCATAAACATTATTAAATGTTACATTAAATCTAGGTTTCCGTGCCTAACGATACGGAAATATTTCGTTGAGCCAACCATGCTCATATCTTACTAGCTCAGGGAGTGGGATTGTGCAATATTTGCCATGTTGATAATTGAAGTCCAATCTGAGGGGGGAAAAATTTGTATTGTTACATTGAAGTTTAACGATAATTCATTGCAAATATATTTAACATTTCTGTTGCACAATACTTGCACCATAAAAAGGTTATTATTCTTCCTAGCAGTTCGTTTTAAGGTTTTAAACAATCTTCTAGTATAATAGCATTTACATAGTAGCGATTTATTTTGCTATGTGATTGTTAACCAGTTGATTTCAACTTCACAACAGTAACCCACTCCAGAGAACTTGTTAGTAAACTGTATGTATTAATCTATGTGTGTAAAAAGAAATTTGGATCGCACAGAAATTCCCACGGATCTAAGTATAGCTGTTAAATTTGTCTAGGAAAATATTATTGGGAATTTATCTGCATGGTAAAACTCTTTTTAAATGTCTAGTGTAGCAACTTCCCATTACTTATTGGCCACGGAACCTTTTTTTGTGTGTGCTCTAAACACTACAAAAATATGAACTCACTTCTCTTTGATACCTATATGAAAGACCGTACTCTCTTGCGAGCGTAAAGCAACATCCTGAATCACGCGTGAAATTGTGATTGCATAATAGAATATTTGTAACACGTAATAGTTGGTAACGGTTAACATATTATCCTAGCTTGAACTCAGATAATTTATAGTTCGAATACTGCATAGCCAACACATTTGACGAAATTTGGAAATGAGAATCACATGCTCACAAAATACCCACAAAGAAAAAAATTTAATTTTACAGAATATGTTTTGCTTTGGCCTACATTAAAAATAATGTTACATATTTTCAAATTATTATTTGTACTTCAAGCATGTAAAATGCATTTCGAAAAAAAAAACATTAAAATGTTGAGTGTAGTTGAAAAGAGCTCATTAAATTAAACATGACTGTTGTTTAAATTAATTAAAACACATTAAATATCGTCTAAGTTGGAAATTGTATGTATTTAATGGCATGAATCCTACGCAAATATAGAGCAAAATAAATATGTAAAACGCAAACGTTTAGAATACCGATAACCATCATTTTTTCTATAAAGCTTTTAAATAATTTTTAAGGAGTAACTTAATATAATAAACCATTAAAATTAAAATATTAAATTGATAGGTATACAAGTCAGCACCTAACACTTCCTGTATCACAAAACATTTGTGTGAATTATTAGATTCTTATTCCGCATTAAAATGATTTATAATTTTTTTATTGCTAGTCTTATTGGACCTGCATTACCCGCGAGGAATCCCGACTGCTATTATACTCGAAACATGTCTTTGGAGCAATATCACTCGCTTCGGTGCCGGCGTTTTTCAAATCGCCGCTAAAAAGAGGGGTGTGGGGGGGGGGGGGAAGTAGACATTCCTCTATATTGGCAGTTCCACCCGACCCCCGTCCCGCGCTGCCGGGGTTTTATATTTCCTCGCCAGGGGAAGTGCTAAGCCGTGAAATATCAGAGACGCATCCAGTTTTCCAGAAGACGGGGCCGGGATGCCTCGCCCGCCCCCGCACAACGCCGCGAGACGCAGATATTTTCACATGAAAACATCTATTCATATTTTCTTTTTTACTCTCCTTGCGCGCGTGAAAAAAAAAATATACCTATATATCTTTGCGTGTCCCCATTTACAATGCAGATCCTCAAACGAGGAGACTGTCTGTAAGTAGGGGAGTGATGGAGAAAGAAGACGCGCGAGGTGACTTCTCGATCGATACGTGTTCGAGAGCTCGACTCGGGTTCTCCGCCAGACCTGGCGGTTTCCTCGAACATTTCCACGCTCGCCACGCGAGGGTCGTGGGTTCGATCCCCGCAGCCCGCGGCGTGCCTCAACACGCGTGGACACTGCGTCGGCACCCAGGCGGGTTCGGGGTCTGGTTTGTGCTTGACCGCGCGAGCGACGCGATAGCAAAGTATCGCGTTTACGTGGACAATGCGGTTTGCACAACTGCGAAAAATATTTAAAAAATATACAAACAAATAATGTTTCTTACCAACACAACAATTTTCTTTTTGTAAATGGAACAGAAGTATTCAGGTAAAATTACAGATGGTTCCAAATTTGTACACTGACATGAAAACAGCTGTATCACTACAAAATAGTGTCCGCAGTAACTCTGGTTTCGGAATCTTCCCAGGAAAATTTATGCTTTGTGTTGTCCCAGTATCTCCAATAGTTAAAGTTATTTGGAAACCGTTCCCTGAGTATTTTCCCAGTAATAACTGCGCACATTAATAAACATAACTTAAAAGCCAAATTATTGTATTTTCATTTATCTTTTCCGTGGTTTAAAAAAATATGCTTAAATGAAAAATCAATTATATTATAAAACTATGAGCCAATTTTTGCATGAAATACTCAGTACCTATTATCTCGAAAAAGTATTTCATAAATGAAAAAAATACAATAGCCATTTATTGTCCAAAGTTACAATATTTTTACATTATTTTTAGTATTACAAATTATTTATTGGCAACTGGATTCCAAAAAATTGTTTTGTAAAAGTACAGAATATTTTTTTCTGAGCCACGTCGCGCCCACTATTGGGCCAACTTAAATGTAAACAACGGCTTTTTCTTCATTAGAGTGCTTTTAATTTCGTCATTGAGACGAAAAAAATAAATTATCCCATTAACATGTTTATCCTCTAAGTATAAACGTACCGGTACATGCATGTATTGTTCAGACGTTACTTTTTTTTTTACTTGTATAGGCCTAACGGTTAGTAGGTCAGCAAGAGGCAGACACCAGAGTCTGAAATTCAGGCAGTAATTCGCAACACGTTACACTGGTCTGACTTAAAAATTTGCTTGAGTTATGTCTTCTTCCTACGTATACCATCCAACGCGCATCTATTTGGATGGAAGGCTTTTGTGATCACAGTTATAAACTGATTCTTTGCCTCCTGGGTTGTAGCTACATCCGTAAAAATATTGATGTGACCGCACAGAAAAAATATTTTCTGTACTTTTACGAACGATTTCTTTGGAAAACAATAACAAAAAATAAAGAAAGTGTTTGTTACTTTATGCAACACATAGCTATGGTTATTATTGCATAAATGAAATACTTTTTCGAGATTATAATCATGAGTAATTCTTACAAAAATTGGCGCATAATGATTTGAAATTTTAATCAAACATTTTTTTTCTAAACCATGTAATAGATAAACAAAATATCAATAATTGGATCTCATTTCGTTTTATTGTGATATATAATGTGCGCAATTAATACTGAAAAGCTATTCAGGAAACGGTTTACTAATAACAATAACTATTAGAGGTACTGGAACAACACAAAGCATAAATGCCCTAGTACATAAGAATCCGAATCCAGTATTACAGCGAACGCTATTTTGTAGAGAAGCAATTTATTTCATGTAAATGTACAAATTTGCAAATGTATGTAATTTTAAATGAATATTTCTGATCAATTTACAAGAAAATAATACAGTGCGTCTTTTCGCCCGCAGTGGCAGAGCCTAGGGTGGGTCACGCCTACGAAGTCAACTGGCCACACTTACATTGCGCTCAGCTAACCTCTTCAGCTGCCGGCCTGCGGTGGCGTGGACTTCTGGCTGCCGAGTTGGAGGTCCTGGTTTGATTTCCTGCCGGGTCGTGGGATGTTTTTCAACTTCTGAGAAAGATGGAGAATGGTCATATACAAAACGTTCTGATGATGTCATCGTTAAAGGAGAATGCACGAAAAAGAAACAATGTTAAGAAGACGAAGTTGAAGCGGCATAGGAAAAAAACTACTGTAATATCGCCCACTTTAACTAAACCTTTTTCCAATATTTAAATAGAAGTGTCTGAATTCGAAGAAGAAAACATTATATTATTAATAATCAATTATTTAAGAATAAATAAGTGTATTACGAAATATAAAAATAATTAACTTAAGTAAGTAATACAGGATACTGCACGAAAATGCTAATACCGCGAACAGAATGAAGGGCCAAAAACTAGATTTTAGGCTGAGAAGGCCTAATAAGAAATGGTTTAATCAAGATTAAATATGAAACGTATAACCCCTAGTATACTCTATATTGGTTCAGATCTAGGTGGTTGTAATACATGGAGTGTGTGTGGAAATATCAGTGGGAAACTTCCATCCCGGGTCCAGGACTCTGGGTGGTTGTGCTGCGAAAGGCACTGGGATAACATCGCAGATTCACCTCCCCACGACGGTCGCCGGGAACCCAAGGACCTCGGCGCTTCCACGTCACTCCACGTCAGCCGTGGACGGGACTGCTCCTGGCAGACAGTCACTGGGAAGGCGACAGTTGACAGACTAGAGGAACGTCGCCATCGGCTGGTGGGCTTCCTCGCGATGCTACCATCTCTCCTCCACTTGCATGCACTCGCTGACTTCGTAGCTCTAATCGAACATCGCTTACGCCCACTGCTTGCCGTAGCAGTTGAAATAAGTTTGTTCCTTAAGGAAGTGAGTTGAGTTAGTACATTCAAACCAGCTTTCAAGTCGTAATGTTCACACCCGTGGCTGGAATAGATACATTTTAGGTAACCTCTCCTATGCAAGACTAGTTTTAGTAGTGCTGATTATGTTAACCTCCACCTCAGAGTGGGGTGAAAAAAGTTTACATTTTATTTTCTTGTAATAAATCATTTTTCCGAATCCAAGCAAGCGGTAGTTAAGGAATTAAGCTAGATTAACAAACATAAAAGAATTAGCGACTTATTGTTTTCGTTTTGAGTAATTTCACCCGTTTGGGATGTAAAAGGTGTAAGAAAATTTATATCTTCAACTTAACTGAATTTAAAGTAAAGACAAATTGCATAAATAATATAAATTAAAATGTAAGTAAAATGTGGCATATTTTTTTTTTTATTTGAAATGTTACGTAAAGTAATTTTAAAGTGGTTTCAAATATCAGATCTATTAATCTTTTAATGAACAAAAACTTTTTTTAATGCTTTTAAAAATTTCACTTCAATAAAACTGAAAAGAAAGTCAGTTAAATTTTTCTTAACTTTTCGAAGGCACTCGCCTGAGTGGTAAAAAAAGATTATAAATATTATGAAATAAAAGGTTATATATATATATATATATATATAAAACAGTTGTAAGTAATAAACTTGTAATAAAAACCATACTTAAAGATTACCGTATTATTATATATAGTTACAAGTGGGGGGAAAACGAAAACGATAGCTCAATTAATTAATGAATTACGGTTTTTATGTTAGTTAATATTTGCACTATTAATTACATAATAATATAAATGTCTGTCCGCACATTGATCGCACTGTTGTTAGTCCACGGTGTACTCTCCCCGCTGGAGCTCGGCTCGGCAGTGTCTCTCTCTACTGCTCGTCTCTCGCCGCGCACCTCTGACCCGTCACACTGCCTCGCACGGCTCGCACTGCCTCTCACGGCTCGCTCGTTCGCCGCGCCGCGACACCGGCCCCCCATGCTCTGAGCCTCCATGATACGGTCTTTGCACACGTAGCCCGCTTATTGGGAACTTGCGGACACCGACAGAGAGGCAGAAAGGCGCCGCTGCTAGTCGGGTTCCCGCAGAGGGCCGGCCTCATCGCTAGCGTCCTCGTAACAATATATATATAATACCACCTCTATGGGGGTAAAAATTGTAAAAATTTTACTATAATGAAAATTATACCTACAGGTGAACTAACGAAAGGAAAAGAATCGGGCAAAAATAGAAAAAAATATTAGCTACTCTATAGTTTTCATATATTAAGTATACATTTTTAATGATGTAAAAGTTGTATGGGATCAGTTTTATAAAACTATTGTGTATTGGAATCCACTTAATAAAAATATAACGCGTTTGGCACTATAAATTTATATTTAAAATAAATTTTAGTTTATTTTAAAATTTATATAATTATTTGTTTAAGGTTTTAAACTAGGAGAGTTGAAAAAAAGGACAAGTTTGATTTCATTAAATTAAGGGACATCAGCGTGTTTACAATATCAGGAGTTTTGAATTTTCACATGTAAAACCACCCCCGGCATTCGTCTCCTCCCCAGCTGTTTCCGGGGCCTCTAACGTACAGCTATCAAAATTTATAAACCACATTCTTAAGAAAATTGACACACTTTATACTAATATGTTTAGCATATACTGTATTCATTTGCACAAAAATAAACTTTTGAAGGCCAATCCTTACTACCGATTTTTTAGGCATAGGTAGATGTTAATGAGTTAAACTTGAACCATTTTGATGTATGACCCATTCCAGTTTGTAAGTGCCGCATATAAACATATATTATCAAAATAATGTTTTTTAACAGCCAGTAGGCTATTCTTGCCAGAAATGTATGTTTCTTGGTTTTAAGAAGCATTTCACTGTTCGCCGAAAATAGTTGGTCACATGCTAGTGGTGCAAAACTTTTGTAATGAAACTACTTTACAAACGGTAGGGTAAGTCAAAGCGATGACTCATCAGAGCGTAACGAAAAATGCAACCTTAATATGTGAGACGATCGATGACGGAGTGGTTGTGAGGTTTTTTTTGGGGGGGGGATGAATAACTATTTAAGTAGATGTTATCTTTAAAAGATTTGTGCAATGGGAGTGCATGACTTGATGTAAGCAATGGCGTATGTCCAAAAACTTACATCAAGTTATTTAAGTAGAGAGTCAGATAACTGTAAGACTCTTTTGCAGATTTTAAGTTTGCCAAGTTTGTTACAATAATTGTAAATAACCAACGTGTACCTCCATTGAGTGCTTTATCGTTTAGTTTTACCATTGAAGAAGATTATTGATGTGTTTCAACAAATACACTAGAGACGAACACCGGACAGCTCCGAGAGTTCTGTGTGAAAACCTGCCGTTGTTGTCCCGCAGACCGATAGATGGTAGGCTAGATGGTATGCCCAGTATTGACAATGTATTTGTTTAATACACGCGGTAAAAACATTATGACAAAAAAAATAACTTTCTTTACTCTTAGAAAAACTTTTTTTAAAACATCATTGTACAGATTTACTGTTATTGACATATTTTAAAAATAAGTTAATAATGCATGACCCGAGATATAAATATAATTTTAAAAAGTTGTAGTAAAGACCTGTTCGGTATTAATCTCTTTGAGTTTCTAGTTCTAAAGTGCGTGGCCGCTTAGCGCCCATTGTTTCAGCTGGGCCCGGGCAAAGCACGCGCCACTGCTGAGGACAGGAAAGAGCGTGGCTTGTGTCAGGGTCGGAGGCGCGCAGATGTGCCCGGAGACCCCGAATGGTAAACACGGCACCCTGCGCCAGGGGCCGTAGAGGTTTTCCAGCTAATGGCCTCGCTAAAGTGGCGCTGCGGTGTGGTTTATGAGGGGGGAAGGGGTGTAGAGGTCGCGATGAAAGGCTAATCACCTAGGCTAGTCCCCCAGACTATCTCCCTTCTCCCTTAACATTACCAAAACACGCGCGCTTTGCTTCATTATGCCAGCCCGAGAAAACGTTTTCCTTGTTCCTGACGGACGTGAAGAATCTCCATCATTTTTTTTCCTAACCTTACTAAAACTAAGTGTATTTGTTTGGGAGGGTCTGGGTTAGGGAAGACTCGAGGTGCGTCCCAAACCAAGACCTTCATTACGCCTAATCATGCTGGGTTTCAGCCCTGCTGAAAGGGTAGCATGTATCATGTGCCTTGTCCAGGGATTGGCCAGCCATGGTAGCAATCGATGCAATACTCCCGTATCTTAAACTTTGGACTACAACTAGTTAAGTTGGACTGGGTGAAACCTCCCTAGACATAGGGAAAGTTATTGAGCCCAAAAAAAGAATCTCCGTCAGCACGACAGAACTACTTCCTCCCCCAATCCAACAAACTTTTTTTTATTATTTCCTTACCCCTGAATAGCGTGTGTTGCGGTTGTCAGATCCCAGGTCGTTAAATTTTTTGTACCACGGTTCGGAACAGCCAAAATGATGTTTACAATAACAAAATATGAGGGCACCAGTTTGGCGTCATGTCTAAAAAGCTTAATTTACCGTGTTATTTATACATTGATGGTGGACCGGAGCCATAACGTGACTGGCGGTCCAGGCGATGTGATTCTGCAGTGGTTCGTCATCGCCTTCTGCAGTATTGAAGTGAATGGTCAACGCAGCGGCCAGATCTTAAGCCAGAAAGGAAATTTTTCCACGTAACCTTAAAACGTATCAACAATAAATATGAATGTGTACATACACACACTAGCTGAAGTACCCCGTGCTTTGCTACGGCAGCACACAGGCACAGCAGCTCCTCGAAGGTACGCTACTGCCGCGCCTGAATGAAAAAAATAATAACCGGAAATTCAATGGTCGTTGCCATGGTGACAAAGACAAAGAAAACATCAACACTGCAATAGCAAAATTCCATCAAGAAGTTTCGAAATTCTGCTTTAAGGTGTGGTTTTATGGCAATCTCATATGGAGACGTTCCTCTTTCTTTTTCAAAATCAAGTGTGCAAAATTTAATTGAGCTCAGAGTAAAACTGTAGTTTCCGAATAATAAACAAACAAACGGTAAATATTCCATATATAATTTAAAAATATATTCATAATTGTAGTATAGCTATGTATTAGCTAAAAGTGTGTTCCATTTTTTTCTCACAAAAATATCAATCAGCTAGTTTGGAAGCATAAATCTATTTGTACGTATAAAATCTATAGGTTAAAATAATTACGTACATGAAAGTGTTGATTCTTGCTTACCCATTTACTTTCCACAGAACTGTTTCCATATTTACTAGAAGGAGCATTTTTTTCTTGAAACATTCTTTCGCTTTTAGACTGCAATAAAGTATGACTACACTAGCGATTGTTCCCTTGTAATTAGAGGCCGTCTGCAAGAGCAGCCATTGCTCTATTTGGCCGGACCATTCAGGACGCTTTTTCTTCCACACTGCGGATGGCTGTGATTGGTGTGTTGACAGTAGACATGAACCTGAAATATACCCAGCCAACCCACGAAACACAGATAATACTGTAAAGTTAAAACACATCTGGTCTGGAAATCTTTTTTTTTTTTTTTGCAAAAAAAAAATACACGGCCCTACCCATTAAAATGTTTTCTTATTGTGAAAAAAATTCATGTTGAGTATCAAAGATTTAAAACTTACCTATTTCATAGATATATATAATAACAAATGAATGATGGTGCCCTTTGACAACGAGTTTGACACTCGTCAAAGGGTACAAATATAATGATTACAATAAGAGGAAGAGTAAAGTAGCGCAGTTCATTAAATATTCATCTTTAGTAGAGCATTATATTGGCCTATAGTCGAAAGTTTAGATTTGTTTTTGTTAGTAAGGCCAGGATAATTCTCATGGAAACATTAATTTTTTTTGCTTCAGACGCCGGCATCTGGATTTTTTTTTTGTACGTGAATTGTTGACAATGTTACGAACGGAAAGAGGAAGCAAAAATAAGGAAAAAAATTAGTCAAGCGAGAAAGAATAAGGGAGAGTGGAAGACTGAATATTTAGAACACGCCTTGCGCAGATGAGTTACAAAAAAAAATCCATAGTTGCTTGTGTATTCATGGCGAAGGCCTTTCTCCCACAAAAAAAAAAATAAAATTGACAATTTTATTTGTCGAATAAAGAAAGCGAGAGAAAAACACAACAGTGCTAAGAGCGCCTTTTAAAAAAATACTGGTTTATTTTACATAATAATAACAAAAAATGGTTGCGTATATTTATGTATGCGCGTTAGATGTTATACTTACTTGGCGCAATAAAACACTAACTTTAATTGCATGCAAATAATTAACATAAATATAAAGTAAAGAAACTGAAATTAAATTTTAAATTCTGTTAGTAAAAGTATAAAATCCATCAAACTAAAAAATTTCATTAATACTCAGTATTTAATATTAATGTAGGTAAATACTTATATAAAATTAATGACTTCATTCAGTAAAATAAACGAAATCAATTTTAATTAATTAGTAAGTTTAATAAATATGCTGAATGTTTATTATAGTTTATTAATTTTAATTACTTATTAAATCTAGTTAACAATAAATATTACTCACTGTTGAAATGCTCACATCATAAAGTAAATCTATGAGTGTTACTGTTTCTTCAAACAATTCTGCCATTTAGAATAAGCCAAATCTCTGAACTAAATATGAAAATCATTACAGGTAGCGCTATATATGCGGGAAATGCAGGAACTGTCTCAACAGCGCTCTCTGTCCTGCTGTTTGATCATAGAGGAACGCGAGCATGTTGGTAGTAAATATAAAATTCAAGGCATTCACAGCTGACTGTATAGAATACCTATATCTATTTTCTGAAACAAGCGCATGCGCACACTCTCTGCCCTATTCTTTATTTTACAACATACCTACTTCACATTTTCGCATAGTCACCACTCAGTTCCAAGCACTTTTCGTAACGCTGCACCAGTTTCTTTAACCCCTCTGCATATTATTTCGCCACCTGGAAATTAAATCAGTTGACAATCGTAGTTTTGTAATTTTTGCAGTAATTTTTTACCCACGTTTCATTAAATAAAACAAAATGTAACCTTTTTTGTTAAAAAAATATATACTGGTTTATTTTACATATTAATAACAAAAAATGGTTGCGTATATTTATGTATGCGCGTCAGATGTTATACTTACTTGGCGCATTAAAACACTAACTTTAATTGCATGAAAATAATTAACATAAATATAAAATAAAGAAACTGTAGCCATCATTTTTAGACTCTTAGTACGAAGATCGCATAAACATTTTCCTTAGATGTTTTTCTGAGCGCCTGTACTTAGGCTACACGCATTGCGCATTCCAAGTCCATGTTGTTTATGGCCGAGGCGTCCGTTCTATTCGCAGGTGGCGAAACATATTATTAGTTACCTGTTCAAATGTATTTGATGCAGGAATTTTGAGGCCATATTCCTCCCAATACTGTTCCTGGAATTATGTTGTGGAATATGGCTAGAGACGAAAATGTGCCAGTGTAACAGGGTCTCAGCGTCTACAATATTTTTTTTTTTGTAAATGAAACAGAAATATTCATGTAAAATTGCAGATGTTTGTACATTTCCACATTTACATGAAAACAATTGTATCTCTAAAGAATATTTTTCGCAGTAATACTGGGTTCGGGTTCTTACCCGGTCATTTATGCTTTGTTTTGTTCTATAGCCCGTCCCACTCTTAGATTGCAGTACACGGCTTATGGCGCGCGCTGTTGCCAAATCTCTAACACATTACGAATTTCAGGAGATGCGTGTCTTTGTAATTTGGATCGAACAAGAAGCATTTTAAGAAATCATATCGTAATTTATAATATTTTATACTATTACACATATAAATTTGTAATAATGCCACTTTTATGTAAATTTCAAATAAAAACTACCTATTGTAGACGAAAATTTCTTATAGTTTTCTTTTCTGTTCTAAAAATCCCATATATATATATATATATATATATATATATAACATTTTCATGGGCCCGATAAATGCCGTATTTTTGGACAAGTCATGTCCAAAATGATAAATAAAATACAGTAATGGAAATTCTCGGTCGAGTAAGTTATGGGAAAAATCCGAACAATTGGTTCGAAATGGGGAAGATTTTTTTGAAAAACAGAAAAATCGCAACTCCCATACATAATATGAATAATATCGAATCCGTTTTAACGTATGATAACTCGGATTACCTAATGCCGAAAAATGTTTTCTAAATACATTTTTGATACGACCAGCCATAACTGCATGGGTTCGAAAAAAAATTTCACCGGACAAAAAAACGTAACTGCCTTAGTAGACACCTTATCAAATCTGTTTAAATTGTTTGTAATAATATCATAGTTATTTTCCAAAACTTTGTCTAAAACAATGTTTGATAAGATGCTTGGTGTTGAGTAGGATAGAAAAGTAATTCAAAATTTTGTACCATGATCGCTATTGAATTCCTTCGTATTTATTTCATACATTTTACATATTATGTTCAAGAATCGATTATAATATTTTTTGTTGACTAAGGTAGCCATGTATTTGAAATTGCTTGTAGGACAGAACCCCACTTATCTAAACACACGACCCTGTTTCCTCTTACGACGGCAGCGCGCGCTCTTGTACTGATAAGACACATCTTTAACAGCTATTTCCACGGAAACTGTAGAAGCAATTGAGATGGGGCTGCTTTCAAAAACTAACTCAATTCATTGTGAACATTTTTCTCGCTTTCGTCCCCCATCTATCTTTAATAAAAAAAAATTTTCCACGGGTCAACTTTTTGATGTTTCAGTTTGTGAGAAAATGCATTTCAATATATTAAAAAAATTATTTAAGTGAAACCTGTACAGTTTTTGTCTTAACATTTGTTCGGTGGCGTCCTAAGGCATTAATTTACTAATAAAAAAAATCTGAATGAAATACACATGTAGGTTTTCTTTTTTTGATGTGAAACATATCGGAATACTTCAAAACAGTTCGCAGCGAATAAGTTATATTTTTTTTATTTTTTCGGACACTTGAAATATTGTTAAGTATTCAGAATAAGCATTGCCTGATGCGTATTTTGATTCTACACAATATGAAAAAAAGCTTGGTCCAAAAATTAAAATTTTAAATTTATTTTGATATTTGGCAACAACGCACGAAGAAACAAGGACAGTGCTAACGGCAATCGGCGTGTGTTAGAGAGAGAGAGAATGCGCCCATATACTTCCACACTGCAATCTAAGAGTGGGATGCTCTATAGTACCTCGCCATAGTTGAAGTTATTTGTAAACCGTTCCCTGAAAAGCTTTACAATATTAATTAACTGCGCGCATAATAAGCACGACGATTGATTTTCTATAGTTTAAAAAAATTATGCTTGAATGAAATCTGAATTAAAACATAAAAATAAGCTAACATTTTCATACGAAGTACTCAATATTACCTCGGAAAATTTATTTTATATATGCACACAATAACCATAGCCATGTGTTGTACATAGTTGCAATATCTTTCTTGCAGTGTTACAAACAATTTATTGGCAACCGGTTTGCGAAGACAAGCTACTGTGATTCCGGCAGCGGTCGCGCCCACGCGGGGGTGTCGAGGGGAAGTGGGGGAGGGAGGCTGATGGCCCACCCGACCCCAGAGCTGCGGCCCTCGGCCAGTATAAACACGGCCCCGAGGTGCCCGCGCGCGCGGGATAAACAGCCGTGTCTGGCTCGGCCTCGGACCACCGGCACGGCGACCCCACGCGGTCCCTGCCTCTGTCCCCGGGCGGTGCGGGCTTCGGGTACTCGGACCCGTCTGCCCCAACATGAGTTCCTCTGCAGGCGGCACTTGCCAGGAGGAATATCCTCGGTGCTGCTATCGGTGGCGGATGTATCGAAAAAAAGATTTAAAAAACAAAGGGTAACTTTATATTACCTGTTTTATTAATTTTAACAAAGATGGACGATATTTGGTTAAAATTCCTTGTCGAAGATCAAGTCCAAAGCCGAGGTTTAGTATTTGTGCCAAGTCTTTTTTAAGCTTTTATCGAAGTAGTTTTGTTATTTAGTTTAAAATTTTGGTCTGTTATTAAAATGATTCTATATTTGACGTAGCTGCTCCGGCAGTGAATTTTAGCGTCGGATGCGAAAATAACGTGTGATTCGCTTCAAGAAATGTGGTTGAAAAACACCATTTGCGTCTGTTTAGCACGTTCGGCATCATTTTGAAGAATTCTACGTTAAATTTCGTGTCCGAGTTTTGTAGTATAAGTGTATATTATCAACATGAAAACACATGCATTTGCTCGTTACCGAGGTTAGATGTTACACATCTCTGGCCAGTTCTGAATGAATCGCTCACATTTTATTATTATTATTTTAATATTTTTTCGGGTTACTCGTGTAGCTTCTCCCACTGATGCATCCCGTCGTTGATTAAACCTCGTGGCTCGCCCCTAACCCGCCTCGAACGTCCTCGATGTCGAAGAAGCGTCCATCTCTCATCCTCCAGCTCCGTTAGGTTCAATCTTAAGGGTTTCGCCTACCCGGGCACACATACGGTTTGTAGAGCGATATGAAAACTTCCCGAGCTATCCGAGTGCTGTCTTTTCAATAGAAGCATTTACCAATTCACGGAGGGTGAATGATCTGTTAGAATAAGTTTTAGGCACGAATCATCGGGTACAGATTCTTGAAAGCAATCAAGGGCCTTGCAGTACACTTTATCTTCATTCCTATGCCCCATAATGTCACAGTTACCGCTCAAATCTCATAGTGGCCAATGCACGAAAAAAAGACGGCACGCCAGTTAAGAGGCGATACCTCGCTAGAAGTATGAACGAACTAATCTCCACCTTACTAAATCATATAATCTCCTGACTAGGCAGGCCTCTTAATAATAATGATAAAACTTTTTAAAACAATTTTTTTATGTAAAAACTATGTGCAGGATATTAAAGATGGAAGATAGTCTAGACATAAACTCTGACATCTTCTAGTTCTTTTATACACAGTTGATAGTGCCCGAACTAGTTCAGGAGGTGATTTACTATGATAGGGGACATAATGTTTTAATTACCCATTTACATATTAGCTCAATTCCTAAGAGTGATATTCCCCTTGAAAATTATACTTGGAAACGGTATTTGTACAAAATATAGAACGCTATTTGAAATTAAAATACAAAGTATTTTAGTACACGAATTTCTTCACCTTTTTAAAAAAAATTTAACACTGCTTCAACTCCTGTCTACATGCCACATGCTTATTGCATTCAAAACAATTTTGCGTTACAATGTTATAGATATATTTGATGACATTTTGATAAGATTTGTGACGTAATGAATACAAAAGCTCCTCTTTTGCATTTGCGTGGGATGCACAGTTTCAGCTTAGTTAGAGCGGCAATGATACAACGCCTGGTACCTAGGCAATACGTCCTGCGCGCAGAGGTAAAAAAAGGTTTTAATGGCATGCCGACATTTTTGTCGCCAGTAACAATCAGCCAGCACCGGAAACAAGTTATTCTTGTCCAGGGTTAATTTGTCTTCAATGAGTAGCCACACGTTTACTGTATATTTTGTTGGCTTTTGTTGGCACTCGTGGCGAAGCCCTCGGGGAAACGCTGCCTGCTGCGTGTCGGCGAATTCCTCCCGAGTTAACCTACAGAAGTCCGCTCCACTCCTGCAGAACACACACGTCACGCCAGCGATCAACAATACCCGTGATGTGTTTTAGTTGTGGCTGTTGGAATATGTAGTCGTCCTATTGCCTGCTTCTAGGCGTTTCACCAATGCTGCTGAAACTTGGTTTGTAAGCATAAACGTCGCCTTCTATCCATTGCAACGTGAGCAATGTTAATGAAGTGAAACTTCTTTACAGCCCGTAAGGTAAGGCGATTAGATCATCAAAGTCTCAGGAGTGGGACGCTCGAAGACATGTTTCCATTGTAGCACATTTGCATATTTGCCCACCTGCATATGCTTAATTACATACTTCTATAATTGCGCACTTGCAGACTCTTATACATTGTCACTCACATACTTGCTCACTCGCATACTTGTTTACTCGTATACTTGCACACATTCTAATACATTCTCATACTTATAACTTATGAAATTTCTTTAACTCGCTTGAAGGCAAAGCATCCAAGATTTTTTGTTCACTTTGTTATAAATTTCATTAAAACGTCTTCTAATTCATCCATAACTTCATTAGGTACAATGTTTTTATGTAATAAAAAGGTCCTACCACATATTATGTTTATGAAGGTGATAATATTTTGCTAAAAGGGTAAGTAACTCTATATAATATATCCCGGAATTATATTGTAATTTCAATATTTTCCATAAATAACATTTATAAACTGATTTTCAAGCTTTAATATTACCCTTAGAAACAGAGATTATCTGTAAACAACTTACTATAAACTATCTTAATTTTCAAAAGGAATCGTCTACTGAGATAAAGGATGAGATCATTAAATCATTAAAATAAAACAATTTAATTGGGCATTATATTATCTCTAGTTGTAAGGCACTTCCACACAGTAGATCGTAAAGTACGCCGCTATCTACTCAGTAGAGTCTACTCATAAGTTTACATAAGTCCAGGCCAAACTGGTAGTAGGACGAAAATTACAAGTGTATTGCTAATATTACGTTTTATTTTGTAACTACCAACAATTTTTATGCGCTTTAATTGTAAGGCACCCGAATTTATCAAAAACTTATAAACATTCATCATTCAATATTCCATCCATAATAAATCATAAACATTCATTACTCAGTGTGGAGATTTACACCACCTTCAGAAAGTGTCTTATCCAAACGTGGTGAATACCAATACACAAAAGTAATACTCTGTCGTGCCAAATATAAAATTCACAATGCAAACATAACTTTTTATTGTGGTTACTAACGTGCTATAAACCGTATAAAAATATACTGAATAGAAATATTTTGTTCATGTAGAATCTTACAAGTTATGCCCTACGCGCAGATCGCGTCTACGATTTTGGTAACGTTATCTTTTACAGTCTTTGGATTTTTTTAAACTTTGGGGTATGAAAAGTTGCTCACTAAATGATGGGATGAGAGCCTGTGGTGAGTTTACTCTGTCAGACTCATAAATGTCGTTTCTTTGCACTATCATAATATGGAAAATGAAAGTGCAGTACAGATTACAGTTACAGTTGAAAAAAGGATTTCTGTGGTTGTAAACAGTTGTGTTAAAATCATTAGTTCTGGTTCGTGCATAGATTTCTTTGTTTTCTTAAGAAAAAAGCTTGTTCTAAACAGTCTAAAATGTAAAAAATGTTTTAATTTATATCGTGAGTAAATTTAATGCGCTATTGAATTAAGAGAGATGTATAGCGTATACACTTTTTTTTTTTTTCAAGTTACATGTTACATGTTTTGATGAACTTCGTGTCAAATAACTGCGATTTAGAGTTCAACGTCGATTAAGCTTTAAGAGACTGAAAACTGCGCTATATTGTGTCTTCGAGAGTGTCTTTGAGACTTCGTGAGTTTGGTGAACATTTGTCGAGCTAGCGGAATGGCGAATAGACTTTAATCTGACAGACTTCGGTAGCAAGCTACGTTTTCATTCATGGCTGCTGAGCAAAGAACTGTCACTATCACGTGTATGTGCACCCTGAACCAAAGGACTGAAAGATGTTTTGAATGATGACCACTTAAGTGGACGGAATATGTAATTGAATTATAGTGAAATGTTTTCATTAGTGTTTGCAGTCATCTTTTTGACTTGACTTTGCATTTTTAGTTAAAGTTTGAATAATTAATTCATTAATATAATAGAGCCTAAATTCACTTAATATTATCCTCGTTGCATATTTTGGTTTTCTTTTAATAACGAGACTCAGTTATGCTCTATCGAATTCTAGCTGTAATAGAAATCAATTTTGCATTTAATAAATAAACAATTATTCTGCATAACCTTTTAGGCCTATTTATCAGCAAATAAAATGTATTTCAAAGTGTTTAAATACGTTATGCCAATACCTGTCGTGCTGTGTTGGTTCAGTGTAACCTGATTGATATTGTTTTGCTGTGTAACGTCCGAGTAACTACAGAATATACTCTAAGTATTGTGTGAGGTCAATTTTAGCTCTTCCTTTGGTCTTAGGAATCTTAGAATATTTAAGAAACATTGATTCATGTCAAATGCAAATGCACCCATTTTCATGTATCTAAGCCTAAAAAAAATTGATAACATATCTGGGTTGCTAAAAAATCTATGATAGGTGACGTCATACATTACATGCCCCTTGACCGTTAGTTTTTATGGACGATCTCTGCATAGGTCACGATGTCATTTTTTTTCTATAACTGCAGACAATTGCATCAGCGCATGCGCTCACAGGGCCTCACTCATTTTCTTTTAAAAAAACTCGGGTCTCGCGTGTAGGACAAAGGGCGATACTGTATTCCGAGATTCCTTGTCTCTTCCTGATGAAACTTGTGTAGAAAAACCCACCATTTTTTACCCAGAAATATTATCAGAGACTGTTGACACGAGGCCCCTAATAAACATACAAAGATATGTTCTGCGTGTCTGCTCCGTGTCTGTTCATTTTAAATGTGGTCCAGGGGCAAACAAACAGTGACTCACTTCCTAAGAGAAGCGAGAAGGGAAAAAGGTTTGCCTCAGAAATTATAACAGGGGATATTACTTTCGTCGGTTGTTTACACCCACGCCAAATTAAATAAAACAAAGGGGCCAATAAATGAACGGTCCTTTCTATCTGCTGAATTATTTGATGAGATTATAAGATAATGGTGTATATTGACCTTTCACACAAGCTACGCGATTAATAATTTTGTGGTTCCAATTTTTAACGTCCGAAAACAACGTGTCTTGGTAGACATTAAAATGTTTATAAAATATTGTAACACATTAAATGTTTCAATTTTAATGCAGTACGTAATAGTTTTGTACATTTAGAGACTGCCATGTTAAAATATGTTCTATATTATCTTTGAAAGATTTGTGCAATGGGAGTGCATGACTTGATGTAGGCTTTTGGACATACGCCATTGCTTAGCACATGTATGTCTGCAGAAGAAAACTACAAAAAAACACAAATGACAAAAAACACAAATTAAGCAAAAATTGCTGTTGTCAGGATTTAACGCCAAACAATATTCCACAACAGGAATATGGTCAACAAACAAGGAAAAAACAAAGAAAAATGGACTAACAGAACGAAAAACCCCCCACAAATGATGACAGCACAAAAATTCCGAACCAAAATAATTCAACACAACAGTTGAAACGAGACAAGCAACACATCAAAACGAAAAGACGAAACAAACAAACACAATAGTTTTCCAAAAGAAAACAAAAAACAAAAAGAGAAACGAAACAAAAACCCCCACAAATGATGACAGCACAAAAAATATTGAACCCAAAAATATTCAGCACAACAGTCAAAACGAGACAAAAACACGACCAAACGAAAAGACGAAACAAACACAACAGTTTTCTAAAACAGAAACAAGCGACGTTTCGGGAACTGCTATCTGCTCCCGTCCTCAGGCAGAGACGCACATGGTACGGAAACACAGGTGCGACTGTTTCGTCTTTTCGTTTTGCTGAGTTTTTTGTCTCGTTTCAACTGTTGTGTTGAATTATTTGGGTTCGGAATTTTTGTGCTGTCATCATTTGTGGGGGGTTTTTCGTTCTGTTAGTCCATTTTTCTTTGTTTTTTCCTTGTTTGTTGACCATATTCCTGTTGTGGAATATTGTTTGGCGTTAAATCCTGACAACAGCAATTTTTGCTTAATTTGTGTTTTTTGTCATTTGTGTTTTTTTGTAGTTTTCTTCTGCAGACATACATGTGCTAAGCAATGGCGTATGTCCAAAAGCCTACATCAAGTCAATATGTTCTATGTCAAAAATGCAACATGCTGCTCACTGTTCTTAACCCTTTCAGTAGCATTTTGTCAATTCCTAAGATAATTTTATTTTATTTTTATTTTAACTTAAGTTTTATTTATATTTTATTTGGTAATACTCTTAAGCTCTAATTATAATACCTATTAATATGTATTTTTATATTAAAACATATATATATGGTTTTATAGCCCTTAATAACGATGTCGACTAGAATGTAGGCTGTACCATGAACCACACATTCAAAGTTTTATTAATCCATGGATCATTAAGACACAAATTATTCATGTCATATTCCGAATAGGCTTGAAGGGTCAACAAGAGTATGTTTTAGACGTGTTTTACTTATAATCGTGTGATTTGGACGGTACCACCGAGCACCGATCCAGTCGAGAGCCCGTGCGCACGAGACGAGACCCTGTCTACACGAGCGTCAGCCCATGGTGTGTCCGGGAGGCCGGCGTGGCGGCGGGTGGCAGCACTGGCGCACACTGACCGCCCTTGTCGGCGGCGCGCTGCTCGCTTGTTTGTTTGCGGCGGGGCGACGACTGCCGTGTGCCTGCCTCGCTCCGGGGCGGACGTGACCAACACATCCCCCCCCCCCCCCCAACTCATCGCAAACCAAACCACCTCGACAAAAAAAATAAGTTTTTTTATCCAACTGAGTCCTGCAGGCCCCTGATGCATCCGCTCTAGCCTGAGGTCTCGTGAAACTACCATTTAAATAAAAATCACAGCGCACTTACACGAAAAAAAAAATGTATTAATTTTTATTCTTACGTTAAGGGGAGTAGGCCTCGCCATATTGGAAATTTAAAATATTTTTATACCGCTTACAATAAAGCTTCCATGATAAATGTTTTGGGTCGACATGAGGTAGGACGTAGCTTTGGCTACTTATTGAAGTCAACACTTGTGAAATGGTGTGATCGTCATGACAATTATTGTAGTCGCCCGAGTGATACATTCAGTTATTTCCTCTCGGGGCTTACAGGCTAAAGTCTGTTAGTAAATTTGTAGCTGCAACAAGGTTTATAAGGCCTGGGAGATATCATTTTTGTATTGACATGTAAAAATTTTGGATAAATAGTTAAAAATTATAATTACAGCAAAAAATAATGGAAAAAATTCAAAAATGGCAGGGCCTAAGCACTTTAAGTAACGTCAACAACTAAGTAGAGACTGGAAAAATTCACGGTTCCAATGAGATCTAGAATAGAGTCCATGATCCTCTATGTATTTGAGAAATTGCACCTGCTCGTTGGCTCATGACTCGTGACACCTGTTACCTGGGATGCTTGTGATACGATATTAAACTGTGGTCTAATCAATGAAGCAGCAAAAATTTTGACGCATTTGTATTCTTGCCTATCGTGAAATAAAACCGCGAATTTTTCCGGTCTCTACAAGTAAATAATTAGAAACGGGTCAATACAACTAATAATATACAACGAAATTTGGGAAAATATCAGTAGTGTCCGGAAAAGTTCGGGCACTCGATTCATGATTGGCTAAATTTCAAATCCATTTATACACATGCGCTGCTTCTGCTATTGACTTACAGTTTGTATGAAGGACTCTGGGCCAATGAGAAACGCTTAACCGAAGAAGTGTCGCATCACAGGCTACCCGGTTCAGACGTCACACAACTAGGGAACCAATGAACACGTGATGTTTTCCCGAATATGTAGAGGACTGTGGAGTCTATTCTGGAGATCACTGAAACTGCGAAAATTTTTAGTCCCTATATTTATCAGTCATGGCCTGTTCTAGAACAATCCCAGAATTTTCTTGGACTGGAAAACAGCAACCATGTTAATTTGACCAAAATGCGAACCCAAGCCCTCCTAAATTCTAGTTGAATTATTATTCTAATTGAGACTCCCCTTAATGCCACGTCACAGTCATTAAAGTTATTATGGGGCTATTTAAAGTTTAGGTCGACTCCGTTAATATAGCCTTGCAGGAGCGAAGCCTACAAGGATAACGTAATGATTATGCTGAAAATAAAAATAACTTATTCTTAAAATATTTTCCAGTTAACAAGTAAGACCTATCAAAATTATGATAACACCATCGTATTCTATTTAATTATCATATATTTTTGGTCTCGAAATGTTAAGTCATATCTCCTTCGGTTTTTGCCTCAGATATGTAAAGCTACATTTTTGGGTCAAAGAAAATTTTTATATTTTTTTTTATTTAATTTTTTGATTAATATGCATATATAACAGACACCTGAAGTTTTTAAACTCAGCAGGTTTATCCACGTTGATGAGATTTACAATTTTCTCCTGTGATTTTTTTTGTAGTATCTCCATCGATTATACCTTAGATTAGAGCTGTTAAAATTTTAACTTAGATTTTTTGTAAAATTTCACACATTAGTACAGCCATCAAAATTTACACCTTAAATTGAGTAGTACTAAACTTATATTTAACGCACATCTTCACATATTGTTTTACGAATTTTCATACTTATTTGGTAGCTGGAATACGTAATATTAAATGGGCAAGTCTATGATTGTATTGTTTAAGTGCTTGCGAAATTCAATGACTCTAGATTTTCATTAATACAGTAAAATATAATAATAATTTAATCATTCCTATGAGAGTATGAAGGAGATTTACTTTGGATGGAATCCTTCCACAAGGATATTTTAATGACAAAGCCTTAAACTGATGAAGGTTTGGGAGAAAATCGAGTGTATTTGGGAGTGGAAAAGATTCCAACCACTGGATGTTTGGGAGTGACGGCCCCGCCGAAAGTGTCCCGACGGGACCTTTAAACGCGAACCATTTCAATAAATCGCAATTTTTGCTGTGCTTTTGATAACAACGTTTATTAACATTCATACATTTTAATAAATATTTAAAACCTTCAGAAAAAAAGTTATGTGACAACTCAGTGTAAATGTTAAGGTAACGGGTTCATAAGTTTTTAAATTGTTGTACCTATGTTAACATCCGAAATATATATCATCAAACAACATAAATTATTTTTTATTAGTTTTTTGTAAAACACAGCAGTGATTGACAGTGTTACAGCACCAACGTATTTTTTTTCTTCAAACCGATGACCATTGATACCACAGTATTTAGAGGCCACGTAACTCACCTCCCACCAAAGTGATCGTGGATCAATCACCGGCGGTATCAAAGTTGTATTCTTTCGCATTTATGAAACGTGGTGATTCTGTTCCCCTCACCAACGTTCATCTCACCGATTCAAACCTCAGATGTTTCTAATAGTCAAGGGCTGTTTCAGACTTTCAGCCCTTAAAATCTCAGGGTCGCCGTTTCATGTCCCATAGTTGCACACCACTGCGTCAGCTAGCGACGCACCACCGAGTCTGTGGTCTGTGCCTCGCTCACCCAATCAGAACTCGAGCTTCAACCCGCGAGTCACGGCTCGTCGTCTTTGCTCAACACAGACGCCTACTAAATGGGGGAGGGGGGAAGGGTGAAGGGAATGAACGCGCGTGACATCACAGCGCTAATTATCTACCCCCACCCCTCGCCCGAGTAACTTAATTGGACGGAGCCGATGAGTTAAGCCACCCTCCCCGCTAGCGAAACGGCGTTTAGCTATAGGCCGCTTCTCTCTCTCCTGCCCTCCACTACCCATTCCCGAAGCCAAATTACCTTAGGGACCCAGCCAAGACCAGGCCTTTGCAGGACTTTCTCAGCCTGTAGAATACTTACAGTACTGCCTCGTGCGTTGCTTAGAAATGTCCTTAAAAGATCTTTTTTTTTGTTTCTTAAGTTATTCTTCTTTAACCCCGTTATGAAAAATGATGAGAGTGAATTTGCACAATGTGCGCGCACCATGGAACGAAAATTTAATTCACAGGATAAAAAAAAAGGCTACATGCAAATAAAAAATAAATATGTACTCTTAAATTATATATTTTAGTGATTGATATTGAATACTGATCCATATATTTAAAAATATATATTTATTGTGAATAATATTTATAGAAATTATGGTTATGAACTTTTTCAAGTGTATTTATATAAGTGATGTAATGTTTAGTTTATTTTCAGTAAAAATTAAAATTTATCTTGAATATTTTACTAAATCTTAATATAAATATAAATCTCGTGTCACAATGTTTGTCCTCAATGGACTCCTAAACCACTTAACCGATTTCGATGAAAATTGGCATTTAGGTGTAATATTTTCCAACTTGAGAGATAGGATAGTTTTTATTTCGATTAATGGTCTTAATCTTATAATTTTAGAGTTTTCTAATGTGATGTATGTATGAGTTGGCAGAAAATCACCACGGCAACGGCTGTAGCATTGTTGATGCTTCATTCGTCTCCATGGCAACGACTATTTCATTGTTAGTGTAGTCCTCATCACTCATTAAATACAGACCACCAATTTTTAGATATATACAGGTAAATAACTATACACTGGTAGAACAAAGTCGGTCGGGATTTGAAAGTGATATAAATTATTCAAATTAAGAAGACAATTACTAACTACATCTGATTTCTAAAAAGGTCCCCTTCACCAAGTCAACTGATTTCGATGAAAATGGGCATTTATGTGTAATTTTTTCCAACTTGAGAGATAGGGTAGTTTTTATTTCGATCAATGGTCTTAAAAATTTATTATTAATAATAAACTGATCATCAATGTTGATTGGTGTTTAAGCCCGGGAAACAGTGGGTTCTTCGTCTCCATGACAACGTTGCGTGCTCGAGAGTCGGGAAACCATCGGTGCTATTCGTTTTTTCTTCGGTACATTACAAAGCATTGTATTAAGTTTTTGTCAAAATTAATTAATTTTCATTTTATTTCATTTATTATAACTGTAAATAAGAGATTTGGTCTCATTTCCCCCTCCCTCCCCCCCCCCCCCCAAATTAATACAACCGTGCGAAGCCGGATCGGGCAGCTAGTTAAATAATAAGTATTACACACGTGTTTATATTAATATTGAGTAATGATTATTTATTTAATTTTTTTAAATTTGATTCAATTAATATTTTACCAACAGTATTAACAATCACATCAGTTATTTTATTATTTTACTAGCTAAACCCGGCCACGCTTTGCTGTGGCACAGTTTAATATTAATTCATTGTTTAATTTAATATTTTACTGTGCATGGCTGTGGAATGTAATAGAAGAAATAAAAATGTGTTTAGCTTAAATATTTTTATTGTAAAGCTAATGGAAGGACTACATTCCTTGTTTTCCCATTTTTTGCATAAACATATAGATCAGATGGTTTACCGACTCTGGAGCACCCGACATATAACTGTCCATGAGAGAAGCATTCATTTTCTAAATTCAAACCGCACACTTGCAAAGATTGTCCTTGTGCTTTATTGATGGTCATAGCGAACGCAAGGCGTATTGGAAATTGAAGTCGTTTGAACTCGAACGCCATATCTGTCGGAATAAGTGGCATTCGTGGAAGTAATACGTCTTCACCTTTATGAAGTCCAATCAAAATTTTTGCTTCAATAAGATTATCCATTAATTTTTTAACTACTAATCGTGTACCATTACATAATTTAGGCTGACAGATATTTCGAAGCAATATAATTGGCACACCAATTTTCAAATTCAAAATATGTGGTGGTAATCCTGGAACATCGAGTGAATTGAGAAATTCCGTTGGAAAGTTCACTGCTTCATTTTGGTGCACTACTGAATCAATAGATTTGTATGTCATTGTTTCACCTTCGATTCTGTTTATAATACTATTGTTCATATCGTGTACGTCAACATTTTTAGCCGCTAGAATGGCTCTTTCGCTCAACCATGCATGATTTTTGAATTTTGTTTCGATGTTTTGGAATACCTTGTCTACTAATTCCTCTTTTGAATCTACGATGTTGCATAAATCAGATGATAAGCTGATTTTTCCTGTTTCTGGATTTGTAGGTACAGTGCCGTTACCAACTTCAATTAATTGTCTTGAAAATATGACTGCTGTTGGATCGTTCTGAAGTTTAACTCGCATATTCGTGGTTAAATGCATTTTTTTTACTGTGCTCCAAAAATTTGAATATTTTTTAATTTAAACGTATTTTTATCAATAGAGTCGAAAGAATATACTTTCAAATTAAATAAAGTTTTTTATTCTTTCTTGAAATATATATATATTTGTGTAAATTGTAGTCGTCAAGGCACAATGGTCGAGTAGCAATGTCGGCCTCCGTAGCGCAGTCGACGGCCCACCGGGCTACGGTACGGGGGCTCCGGGTTCGAATCCCGGGTAAGACATGGGTGTAATTTGTATTGTCTTAATAACAACCTTCAACCAACACTACCTTTCCACAATGACTCGGGGTGACTTAAAACTACAACATTAAGGGGGGGGAGATTGTTGGCACACTGGTGACTGTCCAACCTTGCCAGTGTGCCATCCATCTTTTTAAAAAAAAAAAAAAAAAAAAGTAGCCTGATGTGCTTGAACTTCGACAATAAAGTACAGCATCGTCGAGCGTGGTCACAACTAAGTTGGGTGACCATGATATTTAGTTATAGAAACTTTTTTTTCCGACTTTTCCGGTGGATTTTCCCAAACTTTTATTTCATATAAACACTCTTCTGTTAAGATGCAATGTTCTGTAAAAATTTCAATCCAAACCATCGTATACTTTCCGAGTTTTGCGGCCAAATACATACGGAAGCTAAATTTTTATATATATAGATTTATATTAATTAATTACATGCAAATTTAAAGTTAGCATTTTATCACCCCAAATAAGTATAACATCTAACTCAGAAACACCTTTTTTTTTTTGTTAGCGAATATTAGATGACCTTCAAATGCAGCAATGATTGCAATGCTTGTGTACCCGATGATAGTGAAGATAATAATGGTGATTATTATTATTACTATTATTATTATGACTTTTTGATCAACTCGGAGATCGGTTTGCATTCCTACTAACGCTATGGGAAAATGTCAGATTGGACAAAGTGATTGTTGCCTTACGCGGGCATATTCAACAAAATTAGGGCAAACCTGGACTCGAAAATATCCGTCACGTCCGTCCGTTTCCCATCTACCCATTAATCACGGGACCTCATGAGTAGGGAGAGCGTGCCGACTCTGGAACATAGGCGAGGGGGGAGCGGGGTAATCCGGGGATTATCCCATTTTTTATGGTTTTTTACGCATTTTTTATGGTTTTTTATGTGCAAATCCAGTTTTTTATGCGCTAATCCAGTGGCTAATCCGCTAATCCGCAAATCCGCAAATCTCAAATTCGCAAATCTCAAATTCGCAAATCCGCAAATCTCAAATTCGCAAATCCGCAAATCCGCAAATCGCAAATCCGCAAATCCGCAAAACCGCCATTTTGTATTTCTAGAAATTTCCACCAACTTCGAATCGTGACGTCATGATTCTGTGTCGTCTGCTGGAGGCCGCCATCTTGATTTCTTCTGGCCGCCATCTTGTTTCGTCTGCTGGAGGCCGCCATCTTGATTTTTCCTGGTCGCCATCTTGTTTCGGCTGCTGGAGGCCGCCATCTTGTGTGACGTCATATAGTTCTGTTGGTCGCCACCAGGTAGCAGCAGGTATTATTTTATTTTAACTAAAATATTTTCAGTGCCGAGGCTGGGATTCGATCCATGGGACGTGAAAACGTCCAGGATGTCGTGGTTACGAGGCGGACGCCTTGACCACTAGACCACGAGACCAATTGGAATATGGTGGAATAAATAATCTATATATGCTACGTACTGACGGCAAGTTTTATGATAAAAGGGGGGAGGGTGTTTTTGCCTTCCTTAATGCATACCTAAGGCGCCACATTTGAAATTAAAATTATTATACAGCCGCCATCTTTAATTCCAGCACAGACTACCAGATGGCGCCAAATTCAAAAATTAGTTGCCAGAGGCGCCGCCATCTTGGTTCTCAAGTTGGCTGGTAGATGTCGCTAGTATCGCGCGCCAAATTCAAAAATTAGTTGTCAGAGGCGCCGCCATCTTGGTTCTCAAGTTGGCTGGTAGATGTCGCTAGTATCGCGCGGCAAATTCAAAAATTAGTTGCCAGAGGCGCCGCCATCTTGATTCTCAAGTTGGCTACCAGAGTGTGCCACCGTCGCCATCTTAATTCATATTTCAGATGCCAGGGCGCAGCACCATTCGATAGGTCGAATGCTAATCGATATATTTACTTTTATTTCATATTTCAGCTGCCAGGGCGCAGCACCATTCGATAGGTCGAATGCTAATAGATATATTTACTTTTATTTCATATTTCAGCTGCCAGGGCGCAGCACCATTCGATAGGTCGAATGCTAATCGATATATTTACTTTTATTTCATATTTCAGCTGCCAGGGCGCAGCACCATTCGATAGGTCGAATGCTAATCGATATATTTAGTAACAAGTGTTGCTACCAGAGGGCGCGATATTTAAATTTAAAAAAATATTACAACCTTTAAACAATTCTCCGCCATATTGGATTCAACAGCCCCACCATCTTGGAAGCACATGATACACCCAAGGACTCGTTCCAATACATGCACAGAGTGCACCGAAAAGATTGTTCCCTTACATGCACAGAGTGCACCATATTGAATGATCATGATATGTGTTCCTTTATATGCATCAGAAGCAGGCATAAGAAATATTTTCTTATAGGCATACTTTAGTGTTAGCTTTCCTGTAATGCATTTAATAATAGTGTAAGCTCATTATTATTATTTAGTGATAGTGAATTTATAACTATGATGTGTAGTCTCATTCTCTTCATCTCGACGTGGCGGAAGATTCTCTGGAGTGTAAGCTGAAAAAAAAAATAAATAAATAAAAACTTGTGTTTGAATTTATAGTGGTATGCTGCTTTCCACATCACCTTAGAGACTATGTCTCAGGAGGTACAGCATTAGATGCATTAACTCCTTTTTTTTATACATGGCGAGTTTCCCCGAGAGGCCTATTTTCCATGTTTAACAAGGGCGCAAGCATTATGCTTCACCGTCACTCTCTCCGAAGCCGCTGTCCACTCCATCATCTGGCTCCACTTGCTCTTGAGCCTCCATTACAGCTTCAAAGCATGCTATAATACCGTTGTAAAGGTATGTTAGAAACTCGTATTCCTCTGGAAATGCAGCGAACAAATTGATCGCGGAGACCTCTAGATGGTGTACTATCGCATCTATATTCATGCCGATGCAAGCATGAAGCGCATATTCAATGCAATCGCGCATTTCCTCAAAAGCAGCCATGTTCATTATGGAATTGTCAGAGACAGAATGAAGACTATAGTTGACCTGGTCTTGACGGAAAGATGACATGCAACCCCGATGTCGCGCTACACATTCCAATGAGGCGCCCAGCGCGGGCTGACGTCACAGCTTGTTGATCCCAAGCTACAGAGTGCTGGGTCGTGTTCAGGAAGTAGTCCACACATTATAAATACATTGCAGGAATAGAATCTCAACAACAGCCCACACAAACGATTCCATAGAATATGCTTCGATTGAGAACAAGCAATAAGGTAAAATAAAATGTGTATATGTAATCTTAAACTCCCATATCCTTTCTCTTTACCCATGTCCTCACGGTATCGGGAAACCCCTTCCAAGACACCTGGAATCTTTCACCACGCTTTCGATGAATTTTATTTACCAAGTATGTATCGGGGTATTTTGTAATTTGAATTTCTGAAGCATAAAAAACACCTTGTATTTCATTTCCATCCATATCACTCAAGTTATACACACGCGGAAAGCTGGACCTCATAGCTGTTACTTTAAACACTTCGTGAGACCAATTCGGTGTAAACCCCTTTTCAAAAACTTTCTTGTTTCGTGACACGCGTACATGATCCCCCACACGAGCCTTAGGTTTTCTAGGGTCTATTGTCTTTACATATTTGTAAACACTTTGTAGCAAAGAGTCATCCTTCACTTGATTCGGAGCCATGCCAATGGTGCGGTGGAATCTGTTATTGTAGACACGTAGAACTTGTGGTAAAATTTTAAGCCACTTATAATTTCCTTGAGCTGAAAACTCGCGAAAAAGCAGCGATTTTAGAGATCTATTAAACCGCTCTACCACACTTGCTTTAATCTCACTGTGAGTGGAATAATGATTAATATTTTTTCTTTTCATAAGAGCTCTGAAAGTTGAGTTATAAAATTCTGTTCCCGCATCACTTTGAATACTTTTAAAACTTCCTGCTTCTTTCAAAATACTTCTCATGGCAGCAGTAACCATCACACCTGTCTTTTGTTTAACTGGAACTGCATAAGCACGTTTGCTGTACACATCTATGGCAGTCAGGATGTACTTGTAACCACTGTTCACTTTACTGTATGGTATCATTTCTACCAAATCAATCTGTAGTAAATCATGGAGTCCATATGTTAAAACCCTTCTGCGAGGAAATATAATACGTTTGCCTCGGTGAAGCTCGTATGCAATCCCACGCTGTGCGTCGCTCATTTTGCAATGTATCCTGATTCTTGTAACTCTTCAAGTATCGAAAGGATTTCGTTATTGTGTCCGGTGTGGCAAGAAGCCTGCGAGGCCATTAACAACCTGAGTCGATCTACTATCTCATTCGGATCATTCCAATAAATGAACTCTCGTTTACGACCTAAATCCAATGTTTTATGTAACAATCCACTTCCTCGTTGCTGCGAACCAATATGTGGAAACAGTTGCTTAATGATATCAAATTTCGCATGTGACGTGCTTTTATAGAGATTTGTTGCAGGATCATTCTTTTTAAAATAAGCATTTGTAAGCTCTAGTAGATTACCATATTGTTTAAGGGCCGATTCCGAGTACGTATGCGGCTCTCTGCGAAATAAAAGTTCAAATAAACCAGGAGCAGGTTGTATCAGTTCATCTTTAACGCGAATCATATTGTTATCGTGAAAAAATACTTCCGTGTCCCCTAAAAACCAGCGGTTATGTCGTTTAGATACACCATAGGTTCCATCACCAGAGCGAAGGTTGTAGCTCTGCAAATAAGACTGCACTCCACCTAAAGAATCATC
Organism: Bacillus rossius redtenbacheri; assembly: GCF_032445375.1. NCBI lineage: Eukaryota > Metazoa > Arthropoda > Insecta > Phasmatodea > Bacillidae > Bacillus > Bacillus rossius. Next base: position 164,250,122 of record NC_086330.1, on the reverse strand, counting down.
ATATGGAACACCGTGATGTTTTAAAGGAATAGCGTTCGAGTCATCACTGTCGCTTGATTCTAAATATTGTTTCACAGTAGCTTCTTCCGCAGAATCCTGCTTCACAGTATCGATAGACTGTGCGAGCGATGTAGTAGGTCCAAGTTTATCCAAACGCGAATTAACAGACTTGAATATTTCTTCATTAATTGCATCCCTCTCCAAACGAGCTCGTTTGGCAAGTAGATACTTTGCACGAACATTTTCTATGACGCGCTCCAACTTACTAGCCTCAAGAGACATGACTGCAGAGTTAGCGATAGCATATCACCCTTTTATATACAACTAGCATCAATACGTGAGTGATCTAGGCATGTCTAGAGCTTGATGGTTTTGGAGGTGCTGGTTTTGGAGGTGCTGGTTTTGGAGGTGTTGGTTTTGGAGGTGCTGGTTTTGAAGATGCTGTTTTTGCAGGTGCTGGTTTTGGAGGTGAAGGTTTCTTAGACAACACACCGCGAGAATATTCATCAGGAGTAATCGTCAAAACACCAACAGTGCGATTCATTTGTGAAAGCTGTTGTACAATTCCAGCATTAATTTTCAATACCATCTCAACCATGTTAGCATTTAGTGCATCATTTAGTTCCTCTATAAATGTTTGTGCGAATAAATCTAACCTGCTCTCCAACGAGGTGCACATATCACCCAACTTTGTCGACACAGCTGAAAGACTTTCATTTAATTGAGCAATTAAATGCTGTTCTTTAGCCTCCATATTGCGCAAGAACTCCATAATCCCCACTTGCACATCTCTTGTTACAGTAAGTGATCTGTTGATATCTGTAACTTGTCGTGTCATACCATCAGTCATCGAATGCAAAGCATGTGTAAAAGCCCCGCTTACTGCGTCAACATACTTCTTATTAGCAGCATCACCATCTTGTTTAGGATCACCAACTCTCTTCAAATGTTTCCAGCTTAAGTCGCAGTCCCCTTCACGAGTAAACGTCATGCATGAGTCGTGCGATCGTTTAAGTCCACCACCACCGAACTTTGACATCATGATTCATGAGCCTATCACAATAAACTGATCAAAACCACATCTGTAACGCCCTTTATGTAGAGGAAAATCTTTAGCTATCACAATGAAACCATGCTCATTAGGACTGTTCCAACAGTGACCGCAAAGAGTTTTAAATCTCTCAAAGCTCATATCTGTACCGACATGGTCGGAAAACACATGTTTTAGATTAAGATCGTCCATTTTAAACAAAATTATTAGATTACAATTATCTCGCACTAATTGCTTTCGGGTTTGGGTATAAGTTTGTACCAAGTAGAAACAGTCGATCTTGTGGTGTCGCCCCATAGAATAATACTTTTGAACAATGCTTTGTTTATCACAAGCAACATCATCGAAGATTAGCACAGAGTTGGGGAGGGCTTGACTGGGGTCTAAAACATCAGCATTTTCTCGAAATTTAAAAAATTTCACTCCCCCGACATTTTCCAGCACATGGGCTAAACGTTGATATTTTGGTTGTTCTAGGGACTTGCTATATAAATACACATTCTCAAAACGTATCCCATTGGGGTGTTCTAGAAGTGAAAGAATAAGACAAGATTTGCCAGAATTCGAAGGACCTGACACTATACACCGTATGGTATTTGGTAACAGAGATCCATGACGTTCTTCAGTTTTACTAAACACATCATCATCAATTAGTGAAATTGGTAAAGCGAGCTGTTGTTGAACAACCTCCATTCTTAATACTAAACCTAAACACTATAAAACAGTCATCCTTATAGTGAAACCACTCAGTGTCTTGATATGTCTTGTATGAGACGGAAGAGAGGTTCAGGCTTAGTTAATTCTGTTATAAATAAGCTACCATTCGAGGCACATCTTCCGGGCTACAATTTCTGTGGACCTGGCACGAGACTAGCCGAGAGACTAGCAAGAGGTGATCGTGGTGTGAATGCACTAGACGAGGCGTGTCGTCTTCACGATATTGTGTATGCGAATAGTAATAACTTGGCTGAAAGACATAAAGCGGATAAAATATTAGCTGACACGGCCGAGAAGATTAGAAAGTCTCCCGAAACTAAATTTGGACAGAGAGTATCCGCGTGGACCGTTAACAAGATTATGAGAGTGAAACGTAAGCTTGGTGCAGGTTTAAGATTTTCATCATCATCAAAGAAGAGAAACCGTAAATCTGTCAGGAAAGCCCTGGGGAAGAAGGGTGGTCTATTACCATTTATATTTCCAGCACTCGCTGCATTAGGCAGCTTAATTGGTGGAGCTGCGGGTGTTGCTAAAACTGTTTCCGATGTCCGGAGTCAGGCACGTATGCAAGCGATAGCACGTGCAGCAAAAAACGGTTCAGGACTTTATCTACGCCCCTACCCACAGTCGGGTGGTGGGGGAAAGCGAAGAGGAAGAAGAAGAAAGAAAAATCGCGGGAGCAGGAAGCGATAATCAAAAACTTACCAAAGCGAGCTCTTACAAACCTCGAGTTAATGAAGGCGATAAAAGAATTGAAAATACCATACTTTAGACAAATATACATGCGCGATTCGCTACCTAAGAAACCATTGCGTAATGAAAGTGCTATTTTGAATCTAGACTCATCCAAAGGACCGGGAACGCATTGGACTGCTTATGTCAAGACCGGTCCTAACGTTGAATATTACGATAGCTTCGGAGACTTGCCTCCACCAGTGGAACTGATACGATATTTAAACAAGTGCAACATAACCTATAATTATGACAGGCAACAAAAGTTGCATTCATGGAATTGCTGTCACTTATGCTTAAGATTTTTAGTATCAATATATAAGAAGCATTAGTGTTATCATAAGCCACATATGCGACAGAGTGTTTATAGAGAGACCACACACAACGCGAGACGCAGTGTAAACTAGACAAAATGTCAATAACATTAATTTTAACTGGGAAGAGCTCGATTATGAGAACCTACTACTTCCCTCCCTTGCAATTGGATGGAGAGTGGACAATGGCATTGATCGATCTGACAACATATAACTCGATACCGAACATTGATGAAAATAATCAAGTTTTTCGATACATCGCAAACAATGAACATCATGAAATGAAATTACCAACAGGTGCATATGAAATAAGTGACATGGAAGCTTACATAAAACAGAACCTACCTGCAGATTCAACATTTCTATTACGAGGCAACCCCAACACCTTACAGTGCATAATGTTCAGCAACAATATACATGTGGATTTTAGTGGAAAAAATACATTAGGTGAAATGCTTGGATTTTCTTCTCAAGTATACAAAGCAGGTGAGCTGCATGAATCGACAAATCCTGTAAATATATTCCCCGTGAATGTTATACGAATTACAAGCAATGCTGTGGGACACACATACTTGAATGGTAAATTAAACAATACTATTCATGAATTTTCCCCCATAGTACCTCCGGGATATAAGATAAATGAACGACCTACCACGCTCATTTATGTCCCAGTTACCGTTCAATCGATATCGGAGCTCGACATTCAAATAGTCGATCAGGAAGGACGCTTAGTTAACCTAAGAAAGGAAGAAATAACTCTAAGACTGCATTTGAAAAAACAATGGGAGTGAAATATTTTTCTAAGCATAAATGGAGCGGTTCAGGTGTGTCCTTATCCAGTAGACGACGAGACATCAAGCGGCTAACATCTGTTAACGTGAGATTCCTTAAAAAACTTGGATTTAGAGTTTATCCTCATGGAGAACATCGTTCTTGAAGTCGAGCAAGCACCACAATTTGAGGATTCTATTTCAAAAACTGAACTGCATATTTACAAACCATACTTAAATGGACCCTATGCCCCCAACTCTGAAATCCGTATAGTGATTCAAAATCATGATGCATACACAAACATCTCAAAATCCTTTTTGCGTATACGTGGAAAACTCGTAAAGGCAGACGGACGGAAACCGGACCATGCAAAGATTATAAACAATGGTGTATTACATATGATCAATCGGATAGGATTTGAACTGAACGGCGTTCTTATAGACCAGACCAGATCACTAGGAGTGGTATCTACAGTGAAGAATTATCTTTCACGAACTCGTGATGAATACGCCATCAGCAAAATGGAGGGATGGTGTCTCGAGGAAAACTATAGCTTGCCTCTAACAGCCGATGGTGTTTTCGAAATCTGTGTTCCGCTAAGCCATCTCCTCGGCTTTGTTGAGGATTATCACCGTATACTTCTAAACTCCAAACAAGAGTTAATTATAGTTTTAGAAAATACGTACATTAACTCGATCGTAGATGCGAGTGCGCAGCCTCAAGCAGTTAATTTAACCATAAACTCTATCGATTGGGCCGTACCACACATCCAAGTGTCTCCAGCGGAACGCACGCGACTGCTTAAGCTTGTGGAGAAAAGCAGAAATATAGATATAGCATTTAGATCTTGGTCTGTTGAAACATATCCCAGCATGCCACAAGCACAAAATGTCAGCTGGTCAGTAAAGACAAGCTTCTCGATGGAAAAACCACGATACATAATAGTCGGCTTTCAATCGGCTAAACATAATGTAATGGCTGCCGATAAATCGAGGTTTGACCACTGCAACATAAAGAATATAAAACTATTCTTGAATTCAGAAAGTTATCCGTACACGGATTTGGACATAAACTTCGACAATGGATTTTACTTAATCGCATATGATATGTATTCAAATTTTCAAGAGTCTTACTATGGAAAGCAGAATGCACCTTTGCTTGACCCTCATCAGTTTAAGGAACTGGCTACGTTATTCATGTTTGATGTAAGCCGTCAAGCTGAGAAAATACCTTCGAATATCATAGATTGCAAGTTGGAGATCACAAGCTCAGACAACCTACCGATCTTAACACAAGCATTTGCAATAATATTGCACGACAGACTTGTCTCCTATAATCCACGAGACAAAGCTGTTAAAATACTGGGTTAAGCATAGTAGAGGCTCAGTCGTGTCTCAGCCACCATGAAGTATGTTAATCTGCAAGGATTTTTCTCTCAGTATGGCTTTATTACCAAGGAACTTAGCATTGCTGACTCTGAGGGGAACATAATTACGCGAACATTCAAACCGCCGTTTGAGTGGAGAGACATTAGTCGTAAATACAGGAGAAGTAATGCGTGGCTCACTAAAAATTTTCATAAATTAAAATGGGAACACGGATTGTTTCCCTACAACAGTCTTTCCACCATCTTGACAACTCACTTGAGTGGAACTGTAATAGTTGCTGGAAGCGAACAGAAAAGATGGTTGGGTAAACACTGTCTCAAACACATGCACATAGTGGATGCACAAGAGGAATATGGCTGCCCGGCTTTCAAAAAATTAGACATAATGTATGCTCAAAATCGTGACAGCATAAGACCTGTATCGTCTCGCCGTAATGTCGCATTGCTTAGGGCTTGGATGCTAGAACACAGCGATCCTGGAATGTTGGATGACGCGCTCGAAATGGAATCAACAACAAGCGAAGCAACGGTAAACATGTCTGGACTGGAGGCGCTATAAATTGAGGTCATCGTCCCGGGGTACGACAGTCAGCGTACAGTTCGCGGTCGTGCGGGCGTAGACTCACTATATATTCAAGAAAAATGACGTTCGATCCATCGGCACGCTACGCAGACGTGTCACCCGGCTTTCGTCGTGTGGCATACCTTACCGGAGATGGAGAGTTCCACCTCATAGTCTGCAACTTCAATCATCACTGGAGCACCGATTGCGATCTGGAGGCTCCGGACTTTATTGAGACGCCCTGCAATCAGGTAGATTGTGTTGTGCACTACTTGAGACCCGACAGTAAATTTCCTACTACCTTAGAAGAACTTAAGGCAGCAGCCGCTACTGAAACTATAACCTCAGAACCAGATTATTCTGCAGTAAGGTGTGATTTGAGACGCAGCACGAACCCAGAGACAGTTGTGCATTGGGAGGAGCAGTGTGATGGTTATGTTCACAACACAACTTATGAAAACAGTGTTTGCTACGAGACATGTAGTTTCCTTCAGTGTAAACTTTATCGATTCACCCCATTCGCTTAAGTTTGAGAGCTAAGACAATACCTATGTCAGTCATGTTATCACCGCGATTCCATGATATAACTCAAAGCCAAGAAGATGCCGTAATAGATGAATTGTGGGCACCGAGCATCTTAACATGGGATGAAGCGACAAGATATTTTAATTATCCTCCTGATCCATGATCTAAAGAAATGAAGCCTTCGACTTTGTTTGACAATACCGAAAATAGATATCTTTACAAACGTGCAAGTCTGAACTGTGTTGAATTTCATGTAGAGTTCAATGAATTTGATATTGGATTGAGTAGTCTTCGATACGTTTATTTCGAACTTTGTCGCGAAAATACTCATTTCCGACTGAGGTGGCACGCTGATAGACCATACAAGTCCGTGACTCTCTTGACTGTTTTCGACTGTCAGCATAAAGACTGTGTAATAAATCTTAGTCATCCAATGGCAAAGTTTCCCTGTACTATTGATGAGCTCAAGACATCCCGTGACAGAGACTATGAAAGTACTTTCTCCGAATGGTGTACCGGAATTAAACACTATCGCCATAATCCCGCTACATGCATGTGGAACCCACCTCACGACACGCCTTGCAGTAATCATTTGTGTTCCTTGTCGAGAGGTCGTTTATTACGAGAAAACAAATTCTCGGTGTCGACGCATCTAAGCAAGCAACTATGGGGATATAGATAATGGACTGTTCTACGAGATGCTCTACTCTATGGAATTTCGTAATCAATTTATTCATTCGGATGGGCAATATATTTTTAAATAGGATCGCCGCTTCCTGGGTCGACAGTCGAGCTGAAACTGTGTCGGTGTGAGGATCTGTGCCAAGCAAGATGTCTAACTTTCATTCAAGCAAGAAATACGTGAGTGTAAATCCTGGTCTAGGCAGTGTTGATTACAGCGAGTGGAGTCAAGACAATTTAAAACACATATCGGAAAGCTGTGACGGCATGTTTCACTCGAAACAAATACTCGACCCAGGACCTCAAGACATACCATTTGAATTAATTAACTGCTCGGGTTATGGACAATGTATTGTTAACATGCTTCGACACGATACAGTGCTGCCTGCCACGAGTGAAGACGTCTACGCACACGCATTCAACCAGACAGCTACCCAATCGGTTCAGGTTATCCCTGAATGCATTCAAATCAGCCCTGATTCGCCAACATCCATCATACCTGTAGCTGAGCCAATCACCGAGGCGACACCGAAGTCCACCAGACGACAGCGAAAGCCTGCTGCCTCTCGCAAGAGTCGAACCAGAGATCTCAGTCATTTAGGACCGGTGAGTCAAGATGTCGGAGTTCAAACAGAGTCTAGTGCTTCCATACAAAGAACTGACGAGATGGCCCGGGTAGCAGTGCGCTCATTACTTCTAGAATTATTAAGCAAAGTATAATTGAATTTTTGTCACTTTGTGTATGTAAATGTTTCAGCTGAATACGTAAATATAATATTCTTTGTGTGGAAGGAAATGTTCAAGTTAGCATTCAAATCTTTTTTTTATCGTCACTTTAATACTCTTTGTATGTAAATGTTCAGGTTTGTATGCAAACATTATGTGTGATTTTCTTGTAATATTTCAGTTTTGCATAAAGTTTTAAAATAAATTGTTAAAAGCATAATGCATATTTTACTACCGAAACTGTTTGCAACTTAAGTAAAGAACGTGTAGGTTACTGTATTTTTTATTAATACTCTTTTCAATTATATAATTTTCTGGTTTAGTATAATTTAAAAAAAAATGTATTCAAATTATCCATCAGTCTCTGCGCCCGCACGTTCACGAAATGTATGTTGACTACAATAAAACTAATGTGTAACCTCTGATTTATTGTTATGATTTAAGTATTCCTCTGATATAAAATAAAAGCTAGCATTGAAACGTCCTGCCTTCCTGGGCCGACCAGCGGGTTGACGTGCGAGAGCCCGTGGATGAAGCTCTCTATTTTCAGAGAAAGGAATTTGTTTTTCCAGACAACTGTCGTCGCACCTAAGAGGTGTCTATATGCTGTCACAGACTTGGTTGACAGTTTCTGCAATCGTTGTAATGCATTACAACGATTGCAGAAAAATGTTTTCAGTAAGCTATAATAAAAAAAACATTAATTAAATTTTAATTCTGAAAAAAGTGAATGGTAGAAAATCTACTTTCTAAAACAAAAAACATATAGTTTAACTAGTTTTCCATGATCACCATATTATTAAATGATTTTACCAAATATAATCTACTCAACTTTCTTAAATTAATAATTTTCAGTTTATAACTGTCATCTAAAGCCGACACACAGAGTAGGCGATTCCGCGAGAATTCAGGTCATCGCCCGACGCAGATTTATATATATATACACCTGCCACAGAGGTCGGAAACCTCATTTGATCGCAGCCAGCCCTCGTCAGCCCTCGATACCTCCTCCGCAGAGAGACGTTCTTCTCCAGATAAGGTATGTGTTCTGTCAGTTCTGACTGACAACACGAGATGGAGTACATTCGTTTCGTTAAAACACGTTCGCGCACTGTGTTTACAGTTCTTATTTAACAATATGTCCACTATTTTAAATAAATAAACATGTTAAAACGGTCGAATTAAGCAATAACTAAATCCATGTATTTATATTACTTAAATTGTGTATTATCACGGAAAAATAACTAAACTCTATTTTTTTTTTTGTTGCGATTATATCACTTTGAATATTATTCCTGTTTTCGCTTATTTATTAATGATTGAGAATCAACTTGTTTTCATAATTATTTTTACAACGGGATGCGTGTATTTAATATTTCTTTAATACATCTTTCATTCTGTTACTGAACGCTATGCGCGATTTATAAAAACAACAACCATTCGGAGCTCGTTCTTTGCTTGCAAACAGTTAAATAAATTTTGTCAAACTTTAAACAATATTAAGCGTGATATGAAGTTGATATACATTTGTTTTCAATACAGTATGTTCCATGTAAATAATAATTCTCTACATTCTCAGAATATACCGACATATAATTAATTTCTTGCACATTGTTTACATGTCTTAAACATTTTATATTTCTACATTATTTACAACTTGAAATACTTCACAAATAAATATTACAAGAAGTTTTCTCATGACATACAATTATTTCATATTTACACTTATTTTTTCAATACAAATTTTTACACATATTATGGAAAATAATAAGTGCTGATACAGCTGTTGGTTTCAGTATATTAGAGCAAGCATCTTTTATTTATTTTTCAGGTTCTAACTTGTTGAGCGTATCCTTCTTTATTTTTTTTAAATTCCTTTTATAATAATGTCTTCTCCATACTCTAATAAGCGTGCTAGATTTGAGGAAAGCGAGCCTTCGATGTCTGAGCTCGATGAATCATCTATTGATTCATTGATTTCATCTTCATCATCATTTGAGTCAGTGATTTTATCGTCGGCTGATGATTCATCCAACCTAGAGATCGAAGACACGCCACCTCCCTCTTTGCCTAGCCTGAAGCCCGTCGCTTTAGATTCCGCATTCCAGGGTCGACTTGTTGATTCCAGAATCGCGAATGATATTCCCCAGCCCGACCCCAACATTAATAGATTTCTCTCCAGGTGCAGGGAACCCTTTCTGGACGTAGTGGGTGGCGTTCTCCGCCCATTCAAAATTTATCTTACATTGGCCGCGGTATTTATTAAGGAGGATCCTGGGCAGGGGCCCATCAGTGAAAGCTTCCACTTCGCCTCCAAAAGTATCCCTGTTTTGTTAAGTGAGGACCTAGCAGAAATTTTCAGTTTCACATTAGTTTCTGTGCTTATGGAGCATGTAAGTGAGTTTGCTTTGCGCGGGTCTGGATGGATGTTGAGTCATGTAAAACATCTCGACATGCATGTCTCTGCATACCGACCATTCACGGTGGGGGCCGCGCATACAAAGTTGCCTGCATTTTTGTCTAACCGCAAAGCTTGTGTAAACATCGAGACTGACCGTGAGATGTGCTTTCTGTATGCCGTTATGGCAGGTGTGACGCCGGCGGCTGGGATGGTTACTCGTACTGGATCGTATCCTAATCCTCTCGAGGTTTTTGATACGACCGGTATGACGTTCCCCATGACACTGCATCAGGTTAAGATCTTTGAGAGTCTCAATAATATTTCCGTGAACATTTATTCTTGCGTGAGTGATCAGGGAACGATTATTGACGAGGATTTTAACAAACCCACTGATGCAAGTATCCAGCCGATTTGCATTACCTCTATGCGATGTGATCGCCATGTGAATATTTTGGCTATTCGTGCGTCTGGTGCTCCCGCTCATCTCCATTTCGTGACTATTAAGAATTTGTCCCGCTTGCTTTCTTCTCAACTCTCGCGTGATCAACATACAAAGTGGGTTTGCGACCGCTGTCTTCAGTATTTCCATACTGCGGACAAGTTGAACTCCCACACTGATTTGTGCAGCCAACACACGGCCGTTCGGTCAGTATTCCCGACTGAGGAGACCAAATGGCTCGAGTTCACAAATGTATCCAAGAAGGAACGTATGGGCTTTGTCGCTTATTGCGATACAGAGACCTACTTGAAACCGATGTCCACCTGTTTACCGGAGACCGATGCCTCCAGCACCACGACGGTGAACGAGCACGTGCCTTATGCATGTAGCATTTTATTAGTTTGTTCGTACGATGCTTCGCTTACCAGATATGCGCACTTTGAAGGGGAGAATTGTGTTGCCGACATGGTCTCTACCTTGATTGATATGACTAAGTGGGTGTGCGCGATTTATGCTAAGACCGTTCCCATGAAAGCCCAGACTCCTGCTGTTGCTGCGCGGTTGGCGAGTCAGACACATTGCCATATATGTAATAAGACACTAGGTGACAAGTCAGTGTTGGACCATGACCACCTGACCGGTGAGATTCGTGGCTATGCGCATTCTAAGTGTAATATTGCATTTAGACTGCAGAAGAACCAACTGGTGGCTATTTTCCACAATCTTCAGAATTATGATGCCCACTTTTTGATGAGACCATTAGTCTCACGTCATATTGCACAACCTGACGGTTCCTCCATTTTGGAGAACCCCGGGGAGGTCAGGGTTATAGGCACGTCTCTTGAAAGTTACAAGAGCATAACAAAGTACATACCGATTACCGGTAATGATGCGAGAGGAGGTACTCGAACAGTGCGTTTAAGATTCATTGACTCCCTTAACTTCCTAACTTCATCTCTGGATACTCTGGCAGGTAATCTCTCGCCTGCTCAGCTGAGCCTCACTCGTGTCCAGTTTCCAGAAGACGCACAGTTTGATCTAGCTCGTAGGAAAGGGGTGATCCCATACGATTTCGTCACTAGTATGGCAGAACTGCAGACGACCTCACTACCCCCTAGGGAAGCATTTCATAATGCTCTTAGTGGGACTGACGTGAGTGACGGGGACTATGCTCACGCTAGATCTGCGTGGAATGTTTTCCGCTGTAAGACTTTGAACGATTACGCGTTGCAGTATTTGAAGGTGGATACGTGTTTGTTGGCTGACGTGTTCGAGAATTTCCGTTCAGTTTGTTGCCAGTCCTATGGCTTAGATCCGGCGCACTACATTACGGCCCCATCACTTGCGTGGGACGGTTTGTTGAGCAAGTCTGAGGTGTGTCTGGAATTAGTCACCGATCCAGATATCTATCTTTTCTTGGAGAATGCTGTTCGGGGTGGGATCACCAACGTTAGTCGGCGCTATGCGAAGGCTAACAATGTTTACATGAGCGATTATGACTCCAGCCTGCCATCTTCCTACATCTGTTATTTCGATGTAAATTCTCTCTATGGTCATACGATGCTTGGTAAGCTTCCGGTGGGCAACTTCCAGTGGGTGCAGGAACTCGAATATGCAAACTGGAACTTTAGCACCATGGACACCGATGGTGACTGCTCATGTTTTATAGAGGTGGATCTATCCTTTCCGCGTGAATGTCATGACCGGCTATCAGACCTGCCGCTTGCACCCGTGAATGGCGTACCGGTGAACGGCAATATGTCAAAGCTCTTATTGACACTTGAACCGCGAAAGAACTATGTTTTACATGCAAAAACACTGCAGCACTACCTTACGTACGGGGCCGTTCTTGAAAATGTTCATCGTGTTTTGCGCTTTGAACAAAAATCCTGGATGGCGTCGTACGTACGGTACAATCTGAATTGCCGTGCTCAGGCAGCGAACCCCTTTGAGAAATCCTTCTATAAATTAATGAATAATTCCGTTTTTGGCAAATCTTTGCAGTCGCCGCATAGGGAGCGTGACATACGTGTGGTTTCGCGGTACGATACCATATATGGTGCGGCAGAGTTGATAGGTCGTCCGTCATTTAAGGCAAGGCGGATCGTCGATGAGAATCTGGTCCTCATTGAGTTAGCCAAAGGTTCGGTAACCTTCAACAAACCCCTTTACACTGGTGTGGCCATCTTAGATTTATCCAAATTGCATCTCTATGATTTCCACTATAACTATATGCAGGTTAAGTTTCCCTTTCCATCTCTGCACCTGCTTTACTCAGATACCGATTCTCTTCTGTACCACATCGAGTGTCGCGATGTGTATTCTTCGATTCTCCCCGATTTGGCTTCTCGATTCGACACTTCGAATTATGCTCCAGATAATGCTCAAAGTTTTCCATCAGTCAACCACAGCATGACTGGTGTCATGAAGGATGAAGCCGCTGGACGCATCATTACTGAGTATGTTGGTCTTCGCCCCAAACTTTATGCATACAAGATGGACGATGGTGCTTTTACGCTTAAAGCCAAGGGTGTGAAGGCCAGTGTACTCAGCTCGCTACTTTTTGAGCAATATCTGGATTGCTTGCAAACAAATTCACGGGTTTGGGGGACTCAATATCATTTTCGTTCACGAAATCACATTGTTTGTACTGAACGCGTGACTAAGGTGGCTTTGTCATCAGGTGACGACAAGCGGAGCATTTCCGATGATGGAATTAGCACGCTTCCATGGGGACATTACCGTCTAGATCCCTGAACCTGAGTTCCCCCACATAATAAGAGATTCTAACTTTTTTTTTTATTTTATAATTTTCCAGTTTATTTTTTTTTGTACTATCCTCATACCTTGGTACGCTCAATAAGCATTGCTGCTCCGAGTCGAGTTGTAGGAAAACAACAGCACTCCAAACTCCTCCTCCGCTCGGAGTGGTCAACTGGGTAGATGGCAACCAACTTCGATTCATTGCCTCCCCCTTCAGCCATAAAACATTAAGAATGTTGGACAGAACTCATGCACTACTGTACTGCGCATGTGGAGATAAAACTATCGGTATGTTTAACATGTAGAGATTGCACTCATCTTATTTACACAGTTCAGATGGTGAATCTGATAGTTTTCTTTAAATGCTAGTCTGTTTAATAATTTAAAGTAAATTTGAGTCTATCCTGATTTTAAATGCTAATGTGGTTAAACTTTGTTGCATGTCATCTTTCCGTCAAGACCAGGTCAACTATAGTCTTCATTCTGTCTCTGACAATTCCATAATGAACATGGCTGCTTTTGAGGAAATGCGCGATTGCATTGAATATGCGCTTCATGCTTGCATCGGCATGAATATAGATGCGATAGTACACCATCTAGAGGTCTCCGCGATCAATTTGTTCGCTGCATTTCCAGAGGAATACGAGTTTCTAACATACCTTTACAACGGTATTATAGCATGCTTTGAAGCTGTAATGGAGGCTCAAGAGCAAGTGGAGCCAGATGATGGAGTGGACAGCGGCTTCGGAGAGAGTGACGGTGAAGCATAATGCTTGCGCCCTTGTTAAACATGGAAAATAGGCCTCTCGGGGAAACTCGCCATGTATAAAAAAAAGGAGTTAACGCATCTAATGCTGTACCTCCTGAGACATAGTCTCTAAGGTGATGTGGAAAGCAGCATACCACTATAAATTCAAACACAAGTTTTTTTATTTTTTTTTTTTCAGCTTACACTCCAGAGAATCTTCCGCCACGTCGAGACGAAGAGAATGAGAATACACATCATAGTTATAAATTCACTATCACTAAATAATAATAATGAGCTTACACTATTATTAAATGCATTACAGGAAAGCTAACACTAAAGTGTGCCTATAAGAAAAAATTTCTTATGCCTGCTTCTGATGCATATAAAGGAACACATATCATGATCATTCAATATGGTGCACTCTGTGCATGTAAGGGAACAATCTTTTCGGTGCACTCTGTGCATGTATTGGAACGAGTCCTTGGGTGTATCATGTGCTTCCAAGATGGTGGGGCTGTTGAATCCAATATGGCGGAGAATTGTTTAAAGGTTGTAATATTTTTTTAAATTTAAATATCGCGCCCTCTGGTAGCAACACTTGTTACTAAATATATCGATTAGCATTCGACCTATCGAATGGTGCTGCGCCCTGGCAGCTGAAATATGAAATAAAAGTAAATATATCGATTAGCATTCGACCTATCGAATGGTGCTGCGCCCTGGCAGCTGAAATATTAAATAAAAGTAAATATATCGATTAGCATTCGATCTATCGAATGGTGCTGTGCCCTGGCAGCTGAAATATGAAATAAAGATGGCGATGGTGGCACACTCTGGTAGCCAACTTGAGAATCAAGATGGCGGCGCCTCTGGCAACTAATTTTTGAATTTGCCGCGCGATACTAGCGACATCTACCAGCCAACTTGAGAACCAAGATGGCGGCGCCTCTGACAACTAATTTTTGAATTTGGCGCGCGATACTAGCGACATCTACCAGCCAACTTGAGAACCAAGATGGCGGCGCCTCTGGCAACTAATTTTTGAATTTGGCGCCATCTGGTAGTCTGTGCTGGAATTAAAGATGGCGGCTGTATAATGATTTTTAATTTCAAATGTGGCACCTTAGGTATGCATTAAGGAAGGCAAAAATACCCTCCCCCCATTTATCATAAACTTGACATCAGTACATAGCATATATAGATTATTTATTCCACCATATTCCAATTAGTCTCGTGGTCTAGTGGTCAAGGCGTCCGCCTCGTAACCACGACATCCTGGACGTTTTCACGTCCCATGGATCGAATCCCAGCCTCGGCACTGAAAATATTTTAGTTAAAATAAAATAATACCTGCTGCTACCTGGTGGCGACCAACAGAACTATATGACGTCACACAAGATGGCGGCCTCCAGCAGCCGAAACAAGATGGCGACCAGGAAAAATCAAGATGGCGGCCTCCAGCAGACGAAACAAGATGGCGGCCAGAAGAAATCAAGATGGCGGCATCCAGCAGACGACACAGAATCATGACGTCACAATTCGAAGTTGGTGGAAATTTCTAGAAATACAAAATGGCGGATTTGCGGATTTGCGAATTTGCGATTTGCGGATTTGCGGATTTGCGAATTTGAGATTTGCGGATTTGCGAATTTGAGATTTGCGGGTTTGCGAATTTGCGGATTTGCGGATTAGCCACTGGATTAGCAGATTAGCCACTGGATTAGCGCATAAAAAACTGGATTTGCACATAAAAAACCATAAAAAATGCGTAAAAAACCATAAAAAATGGGGATAATCCCGGATTACCCCGCTCCCCCCTCGCCTATGTTCCAGAGTCGGCACGCTCTCCCTACTACCATGCCAATCAAAAGGTCCCAAAAATGTCATCCATCCACCCATCAAAATCTTCCAGAGCTTTGACTTACGACGGACGTACGGGTGATATTAAAACCTATAACACATATAAAATGTTAATGAGTTATTGCCGGCAACATTTACTACCTTAAAAGATATTTAACTCTGTTTATTTGTTTAATTGCTTCCACGTTTCAACACATTTTAAAGTGTTATGTTTGATAAAAAAAATTGAGCGATTACCACCTCTTCGGACACATTGAACAGTGTCTTGCGTCGTACAGCTTCGACGATGACAATGCGCTTCCTGATGCTGTTACAGATTGGCTTCCTTCTCAGACAGCAGATTTTTTTAAAAAGAAGGTTTTTCCAAACGTGTTAAAGTTTAAGAAAAGAAACTCAAATTGTGTGACTATTAAGTTGAAAAGTAAAGAACAGTTGTAGTTTTCTGTTGTTAACAGGTGTCGCATAACTCAATGTCAAACCTAGAACAGTTAATAAGACAATTAATAACGGTACTGAATAAAAAAACCAAAATTCAAAACGTCTCTTATTTTTTTTAGTTATAGGCATGTTTTCAAACCTTTTTAACTCCCCACCCTACACCAAATAATAGACATGAAAATTTTTTTATTATTTTAACAATTCAAAATAAAATGAAACATCGGGGGGGAAATTTATTTGCGTAACTGATGCAGCAACAGTTTTCAATAGAGTAACTTTGAATATTCACGCTGTAAAAAATTTACTTTGCTACCATATCAAGTTTATGGTTTTAATAAGTCGTTTTTTTTTTAATACTTGATAAGTTTGCAAGATATTTTTTTACAGAAGGACTAGTCAAATTTACCCGATTAAACTTTTTTTTACCTTATAACTCGTGCAAAGAATGTTTCCCCTTAAAAGTATTGAATTTTTTATTTTTTAGATTTTTTTTAATTGTAAAGGCTATTAGTGATTGCGTAGCAAAAGTTTTGAGTTGCACTATCTAATAATTTGATTCACGGTGGGGATTTAAAAACTGTCGAAAAAATTACTCTAACTCGAAAAATACGAAACGTTGCAAATTTTGATTTTTTAAATTCAGAACCGTAATTTACTGGCCTATAAACTGATTTTGGCTTTACTTTTAGTTATATGAAACTCCTTAATAAGATTTCTGTAAGTACGGGTGTTTGTCATTGATCACCAACAGAGTTTTTCTTCTTCGAATAAACCTCGTAATTGCAGAACATTAATTCATTTATTTTAAACGAAATTTATAAATGATTTCATATTCACTTGCCATTTATGTAGGGAAAGGCGTTCAATCTGCTTACTGGAGGCTGGTAGATGAGTAATTTAAGCTTCTTTTAGAACTTTCCACCATATTTATTGAAAATAATATTTTTTACAAAAAAATTCATATTTTTTTTTGCGTCGATCAAGTATCGAATCAAGGTCAGGAACTAATCGAATTAATCAGTACATTAATTGTAGATATTTTGATTTTTTTTTAATTCTTTCATAATTCTAGGTAAAAAATTAGATACTTATTGCCAAGATTGCTGCCAAATGTCAAGATGGCATGTGCCAAAGTAATCATTTGATGATAACTACAATTTAACGGGTAAAAATTGAACTAACGTGGTGGTAGCGCATTCTAGCAGGCGAAAACAAGATGTAGCCTCCAGCATACGTAAACAATATGGCGGACATGACATCATTCTAGCTGGTTTTATATATAAATACGTTGGAATTAGTGGTGGGAGGCCAGTCTGTCAGTGGCTTCTGTGGAAGAAGGATCGGTCGATATTTTTTTATTTCGCTCTCATCGGATTTGAACCGAAAAATCAATGTGTGTTTAAAAAAATTTTTTACAAATTTTAATTTAATTTATGAAATTTTTATATATTTTTAAAACTTTTCCCTTTAAAATTTGATAATAATTACGGGGTTTCAAGATAGTCACCATGTTGTCATAATCCTTGATGGCGAAGTGTTTTTTTTTAATGGTTTACTATATTTTTTATAATTTTTTAAATTTTTTCCCGAATTTCTATCATAAAAAAATGGGTGCGTGTAATTATGTACGCGCCTGAGAAGTTATAATTCTTTGGCATAATTAAAAAATAGTTTTTAATTACATGCAAATAATTAATTACAATCCTACTAATATTATAAACGCGAAAGTTTGTAAGTATGGATGGATGTTTGTTACTCTTTCACGTAAAAACTACTGAATGGATTTGAATGAAATTTGGCCTACAGCTATCTTATAACCTGGATTAACACATAGACCCCATATAAATATGAAATTCCATCCCTAAGGGAGTGAAAAAGTGATAGTTTCATTTTATAACAGAAAAATCATAGGTCATAGACATACAAATAGTGAGTGAGTGTCATTTCTCTATGTCTGACACACGATCATACAAATAGTAAGGTGTGACAAATTAATATTTTTCTCCTTGGTGAGACCAGTCCGCTTAGTGGAGCTCGCAGCGGCTAGCAAAATAAAGGCGCTAATAACAGTTTTGTTCTTAACTTCGTCAATAGATAGAGTTGCCTTGAATTTTAAACGCACCATCGTTTGATGCTTTTGTCATGTCTTTAATTTTCGTTTGTTTGTGCCGTATGCGTTCTTATAGTACCATTTATCCGATTGCGATGAAATTTTGGTGATTTGTTATGCGCATGCCCATGAAGGTTACTGAGACGGTATAACTATTTTTCAATAGTTGGAGCACGTATCGTGTCAAAAAATGTGTTTATTTCATTTTATATAGCGGCACTTCGTCTGTTTTTGTTGTATAAGTGCGCACGCATGACACAATTTATTTAAATATAAAAGAGACAGAGATAGAGTGATATATATATATATATATATATATATATATATATATAGTGAGATAGAGACGAAGAGATAAGTTGAGGTAGAGCGAGGTATTGAGAATAAAATGGGTTAGATAAAGAGATATACCTATAGATGTATAGAGCTATATAGAGACTTATATATTGAAGATATAGAGATAGTGGGAAGTTTATATGTAGATATAAAGAGATAAATAGAGATAGAGAGATACATAGATGTATATAGATGTAGATAGAGATAAATATATAGGTATAGAGAGGTGGATAGATGATTTGTGTATGTGGAACTACTTCAATCATATTACAAAACAAAACTCAATGAGGCATTGCAATGCAGGCCGAGCATTAGCTAAATAATGAAATCTTTTCAATATTAGTAATCTCTTTTTTTCAGCTTTTTTTTCTATATTGTTTTATAAAGTCTAAATTACATACAGACCAGGTAAATATCTTTAAACTGGCAGAACAACGTCTGTCGGGATCTGAAAGTGATATAAATTAATTTTCATACTTGACATTCAAATTAAAAAGACAATTACTAACTACATCTGATTTCGAAAAAGGTCCCCTTCACCCTGTGTTCAGCCCGGGCAACGCCGGGTATTGCAGCTAGTAAAATAATAAAAGGGCTGGAAAAAGATAGTCAACACAGTCAATAAACTTCAGTTTAAATTTGAAAAATTAAGTTAATAAAATTTAGAGAATAATGTAAATATGACATAATTTGTACTAATTATTATAATATTCTTGATTTTAAATATTTATTATTGATTATATAATATTTTAAAAGAAAATAAATAATAATATATTCACAAATTTAATATAAGTTTATTCATATTGAAATATTTATTTCCTTCATTTAATATTCACTTTTAATATTTATCAAAAAGTTTTCATTAAATTTTTTCATTTATTTTTATAAATATTTATTATTTATTCAATTCAATAATAAATATAAAAATTTATATTTTATTTTGATGTTCGTTTTTAATTTTTGTAACAAATAATTTATCAAATGTTTTATTAATTTTTTTCTGTATTTTGTAAATATGAAGTAACTAATTACAAATATTTAACATTAATAATTTAATAATATTTAGTATTAATTATATTAAATAATATTTTAATTTATATCAATAAATAATACATACGGATAGTTAACCTCAATTATATTGGAGCACTTGAAAAAGTATAAAGGCACAATTTTTTTTACAAATATTTACGAATAGTAAATAATATTAATCGAAATAATCAATTTAAATCACTACTTAATATAATTTATTAGCACATATATACTTCGCACTTGTATGAAACTAAAACTCGTGTTGTGAATGTAGAAACTAGAAACATGTGGAAAAATATTATAAATATGAAAACAGTGGTCAGAGACGACGAGCGTGCCAACATGCGCGACTAATAGAGGTTCTATTTCTATTTTGTTGGTAGCTTTTTTTCGAGACTTAATGAGCGGTTTAGCGGACAGCTTCAACCTGTTAATTTTGTGTTACAGTGATGCGCGCGCATCTTAACATTTCACTCTCATCATTTTTTTCAAAACGCGTTTAAAAAAGTATAAATTCAAAAATATGGAATTTCAAGATGGCGGCGGTTACGAAAATTGCAACATTAGGGAGTGGGGAATCCGATTCCTAAATGTCTGAAAGTTCTAGAAAACATAATGGCGGGAAGTTCTAGAAAACAAAATTGTATATTCATGATTGTGGATTCGAGATGGCGAATTTAAGATGGCCGTCAGTGTCAAGGTCAAGGTCAAAGTTCAAGTTTATCTAAAAGAGCCGTCGTGTCTTTACAAACCACGGCTCTTGACACCACAGCCTGAAGCCTGGCGCCGGATTCCCATTTATATGCTAATTGTGCACGTGACTTCGTATGTGGACTGTCTTTTACGTTTCACCACAAACATTGCCGTGATTTTCTCAGCACGGAGATTTATTATAATCTATGTATTTGATGGCCATAGTTTTATTTTTAGGATAAAAACGTAATATATAAATACGTGATCAGTTTTCACAAGAAGAAAGTAAAGCCATTGTATTTATTTCAGCCTACACACCATTGTCGTTATTTCATTAATGGTAATATTTTGAAGCATACACTGTTATAAATTTCCACCTTAAATAAACGAAACACAATGGTTAAAAAATGTTCAAGGAGCTTCGTAAATTTACGGATTACTTATGAAGTTTACTTTCTTTAAATTTGAACGCAGAAGAATCATCTTAGAGTTTTAACAAAACATTCAAAAGCGTTTTCCAGTAATCACCAAAATAAAAAAAATTAATGGCTTTCTTTCACGAGCATTTTTAGCTACATTGTTTACAACATAACGTTGAACACGTAAGACTTAGACTGTAAACATTGTTTGTACTTTTTCCAAGGAAAATTCTTGGAAACTTAGTTGCCAACTTTATCACTTGTAAAATTCCAAGGAAGAGTTTTGAAAAATTGCAAATGGTACAAAATTCTGCTTTGCAATATTATACAGGTGATAATGTTGGCAAATAAGTTTCCAAGGACAATCCTTGTAAAAAGACAAAAATATACAGTGTAATCTTGCGTAGTTACTACATAGAACATTACGTTTATGTGAAGTGTATTCTTAGTTTTAAAGTCTGTAAATTTACTGCAATTTATATTCTAGCGTGATGAAATTTGTTTTTAAAAAATATTATTTTTTGAGTATAAGGATAAGTGAAACATGGGTGTCAACTTAACTTCCTCCCGTATGCTAATAGCAGCCCTTATTTGCCAGGGACTGACTGTCTCATGTGGGGTCACAACCACGGGAAAACCGCGCTAGAAAAACAATGTGTGATCGACAGGCGGGTGATTGATTTCCGGCGCTTATCGTTTATCGAACTTTTTAGGAAAAAGGAGGGGGGCGAGCTCTTGTAGTTCCGAGTACGCCCGCTTCACGGAGATAGAGCTGAGCGTGCAGGTCAGCTGGAGAAGGAATAAATACGGTTATCGGTTCTAATGGTTTTATTTTTATGTTTTTACGTTAGTACGGTCACTAAAATAGGTGAAAAAATTTTAATTAAGTGACTACAAGGATATCTGCTGGCTGGCGTAATCGTCTGACACGTTTCCCAACTACGAAAATACGGGAAACAACCCCAGCTCGACTTCATTCACGTATTTCTCGCTAATGGCTTTCCTCTGGGTGATCCCGTTTCCCCACCCATCCATACAGTCACTGCTCCATACAAGATACCTGTCCGACTAAATGTATATGTTGTCGCTGTGCCTACCATGGAAAACTATTTTTTTTTTTCGATGCATGTAATACTTTCCTACCAGTTCATATACAATGCTATGCATATAGGCCGAGTGTTTTTGGACCACGAGGCAGTTCATGTACAATGTCAGGCGTATAGACCTTACATCTTCAAACCACGAAGCCAGATATGTCCTGAGTACAGACTTATTGATGCTCATTCTCGTGAGGTATCGGTGTCCGCCATCTTGGATAGTGACATCACAGCGGCCATCTTGTATGATCTTTAAAATTGACTTTGACCTTGGATCCACCATCTTGGTTCCGCCATATTTAAATCGAGTGCCCAGCTCACTAATGCGGCAAATTTCGTTATGCATGCCATCTTGGATGTGTATGACGTCATTGTTACACTTTACCTTATGGCTGCCATCTTAGATTATAGAATGTTGCAATTTTCGTTATGGTCGCCATATTCAATTCGAATAACATATCCACCATCTTGGATCTGATTACACATACATTATTTTTCTATTCTACAATCATGTCTGCCATTTCGTTTTCGTCTACTGGAGGCCACCATCTTGGATAACAGCGTCTTTGCTTCTGCTGTTTGTTCCTAGAAAGCGCCAGCGTCACTCAGTCTCATCACATAAGGTCGATGTTTCGTTACCTACCAGAGATGTTATGGTCATTATCAACGGATTAAATTATTTTTTTATACAAAATACATTGGAAGCGCCGTGATTCGATCCATCGCAGCACTGACCACCACGTTGGAAAACACACCTTTAACTACACATCCATTGAGACATTACCAAACTGAGAATTAAATAAGGTATATAAAAATAAGACACATATTCGGACTTGTAATATATTTTTTTTAATTCGAAGGAATAATAGCATCGTAAGTTCCAAAACAGAACCGCCATATTATTTTCAGTAATCGCTACCAGTAGCGCTAGTTGACACACATCGCCTGCTAGAAAACGTCGCCGTTGTCTTGTTTTCAATACTTGTTACTAGGAGCCCTAGTGTCACTTAGTACAAAACATCGGCCAGAGTGTGCTACCATCATGTTAGTTTATTTTTTACCCACACGAGTGCAGTAATAAATTATTATTAATTAGACGCCCACCATCTTGAGATTTTGATAACGTTTTGGAAATCCGTAATAATTAACCCAAAAATTCGAGAAAATAACCTAAATTCTTTAACAAATTCTGCAATTAAAATACTGATTGAATCGATCGATTCCTTACTTGGTTCTATACTTGATCGATGCAAAAAAAAAAACTAATTTTATGTATGTAAACATTTCTCTTATTCAATAAAATATGGTGAAAAGTCCTATAACCAGCTTAGTTTCCTAGCCAAACAGCCAGTAGTAAATCGATATGACTGCCTTCTTAAAAATTTTTATTTTTAGCTATAAATTCAGAAAATATCCCAAATTCATAAAAAATTACTTATTAAAATAATAATTGACGCGATAGATTTCCGTTTTTTGTTTAATTCTCGACCAGTGATAAGAAAAACTTAATATGAAAATAAATTTTAATTTATGTTTCCATTGGAGTTTATTAATCATTCACTCTACGAAAAACATCACTAGACAAGATAGGCCTACATGTCCGACTAAATAAATACGTTGTCATGCTGCCTAAGTTTAATTTTCGATACTTACATAGAATACCTTCCAAACCGTTCATGTACGAGCCTCTTCGGACCACGAGACCAGGTCATTAACAATGTCAAATGTATAGACCAGATGTCTCTGAACTACAAAAACTTCATCGTCGATAGCTAAAATAACATATTTCAAGTAGTCAAAACAAAGTCTTCGAACTGTCGGACTAAAGGTATCGTTAAAATCAATTAAAAGCATTTAGACCAACAGAACATGTTTTACGGTTACAAAAGGACCAAGAATCCCGGAAATATTGTTTTTTCAAGACCAAGACGTTTTGAACCAGTAAATATTCAGATTGGCTACAGATTTTACTATGCACACACAGATTATACACAGGACACGCAATGAACATATAGTACACACACGCAATGGGCGTAACTAAACTGCAACGATGATGTCACACACGCCCAAGATGGTGTGCATAACGAAACGTGCAACGTTTCCTAGAATCCAATATGGTGACAGTAACAAAATGTGCAACGGTGTTTTTTTTAATAATACTTTGTTCAAATTTGATTACTTGATTTATTCATAAATTTAAAAAAATTTCCCATATTTCTAGCATAAAAACTTCGGATTTTCAAAATGGCGGCCATAACGAAAATTGCAACATTAGGGAGTGTGCCGGAAATTAGGTATTTCGGCACTTTTTTTAATTGTTATTATAATTTTAAATTATTTTTGGAAATTTTATTTTCTGTATAATTTGGTTACAATTGGGTGATTTACACTTTGTTAGGCTGGTGCACTCTACGTAGTTAAACTTTTCTGCAGTAGCCTGAGGCACCGTTTCTCAGGGGCCAATCTTATATTTTGCTAGTCTAATGAAGACGTTAGCAGTCCGGTTGACATTTCTCCCGCTTACAGTCACGTCTGGGGCCTGTAACATTATTTCCCTGCATGACTAAATCTGCATACAGCAGCTCTGGATGAGTTGTCACCATTTCTCAGAGACGAGCTTACCATAGCTTTTCCCGTCACGCATACGTCTTAGGTTCTCTCTTCGAAAGTCATATTACGATGCTCGTTCCCAGCCTCGTTGCACCCCCACCCCTCCCAGCTCCCTCCGGTTCTCAGAATTTAGCCCAGGATCATTGCCCTGATGTGAAACACGCCAGGCGTTGGCCGACTTCAAGGACGATTTGCCATAGAAAAAAATATGTGCAACGATGTACCACACACGACATCTAGCGGCCGAAATAGTAAGTTCTTCTCTTGTTGCCAGCTCGTGGAGCTGACGCCCGCGACATCTGGTGGCGACCTTGCTAACCTCCCAACTACCTTCCCCTGTAGGCCGCCAGAGAGCAGTACCGACTGCGCCATTAGCCCCAGGCTGTAGCAAACGTCTCGGGCGAGTCGATCCATTTTTTTTTTCAGACACCCCTCAACAGGTAGCACTAAAATCGGCCAGTGCTACCAACTTCGAGATATCGAAGTCAGAGTTTTTTGTGATTACCACTCGGGGAACTTCGGAACCTTTCGGTCAGGGAGGCCCTAGCTCCTCCTCCTCCCCCCCCCCCCCCCACAACTTTGGTTTGAGCATTACCTTTTAATTACGAGACTCGGCTCCTCCGCGGACACTTCGCGTCGCAATTCCAGGCGGACTGTTTGAGATTATCGGCTGATCGACTAAACGCACTACAAGACTTCCATCCGGCCGCAACCGACGATGTAGTCGATTAGACAAGGGGTGCTATCCTTGTAAATTTCTTTAAGTAGTTTATTCCGTCTGTACAGTACAAAGAATAGTAGTTATTTCTTTTAAATAATTTATTTTTGAAATAATGGAAACGTTCGAGCCTCCCGCGTTTTCGCAAGCTCCAGATCCGGATTGGCGACGCATCAGAAACTAGAAGCCAACTTCCCTGTCTTGTGAGTTGCTATCAGTGTTATTTTCCAACCTCCCCTTATCTGTTGCGGGCATTTTCTGCCCAGTTTGCTAACTGTCTGTGTACTAGTTCTAATCATGTTTGATTCGGACTGTTCACAGACAGGGTCCAAGAGCCGGATCCACAATTAACATTTTCACGCTCTTCCTCTTCAACAAACAGGCGCCCTGGCACCATGTTAAATACTGAACTCCGGGCAGCGAACCACCGACCCCCGGTGCTACTGTATTTAAAAACCTTTTTTGGAAAATTCTTTAAATTTCTACGTTCGAAGAAATTTATCATATAAAACATCCGTTTTGGACTTTAAGAATATAAACTAGGATAGTTTTAACATATTTGCATTTTTTTATTGGTTTATGTATTTTTAATGAAACCTTTTATAATCTAATTTAGGGCCGGCCCATATTTTTTTAAATATATATGAGAGCTCTTTAACTATGTAATTGAAATTGTATTGTAACACTTTTAATATCTGTTTTAAGTATCCTTTAATAAATATGGAGTAATTATATTCAGACGGAATAACGCCTTTTTTCTGTTCATTCCTCATATCCTTGTGAAACTTAAAGATCCACCGTTACAGCAGAGTATATGTAAACACTATTATTTATATACTTAATCTTATTTAACTGAACTGCCTCAAAGTAACAAAAATGGTAATTAATGAACCAAGCTGTAACAAAAAATGGTAGCATTTAGTGTGGTTAATTCTCTATCTGCTTTGGTTAAGATTAATGAAAAATGCTGTAACAGGAGTGAGGCATTCGATTCTTAGATGGCGAAAAGTTCTAGAAAACAAAATGGATGATCCAAGATGACCACTGAGTTCAAGGTCAAGGTCATCCAAGATGGCCGCCGTGACGTCACAATCCAAGATGGCGGACATCGGCACCTGCTCCTCAAGCCGAAGCTAGGCGCAGGAGTAACTATTATACACTCCTTTTTTATTTAATCAATAGTAGGGTTGGTTACAATTCATAGCAAAAAATTTTAGAAATAGTATCTAATAATTTGGTGCAGGGTGAATATTAAAGATTTCTGAAAAATTGTCTATAACTCAAAACCTACGATACTTTTTTTGGTTGTTTTTTTATTAAAAACCATTATTAATTCGTTGTTCTTTAAATGACGTTGAGATATGGAACATCCTATGTATAGTGCACTTCAGCTTTAGTGTGTAATAATGAAAAATAGGGTGTTTTGTGTCCATTGTTTGTGGAGAAAGTAAGGCCTACAGCAATGAAATTTAGTACATAAATTCTGCAAGAACAGGGGAAGGTGCAACTTAAAGCAAATGCTTTTCAAAATTGGATTTAAGTTTTTTTTTTTTTTTTTTTTTTTTTGCATTTTTAAAATTTTCGCTATTATGTGTGAATGGCGTGTACACTCTGCCTAACGAATACAGTAGTAACTCTAAAATTCTTTGCAGTTTTTTGTCGACATGTTTTTTACGAGTGTCGAAATTTATTTGCAGCATATTTTACTTTTACATTTCATTCCTTTTTTTAATGCAGTCGTTTGAGATGGTTAACATTTCAGTTTCGAATAAAGTTCAGAATAAATTTATTCATATTTTATTACTTTCTCTGTGTTATGTTTGGGTTAATAATAATACAAGATAAAGTTTTACTGACTGTATAATGAGAAGTGCGAAAGTGTTATGCCTGTAGACTTCCATAGAGTAGTGTGGGTACGGTATTACATAAGTTATTTCATTATATAACATGAACGTAATTTATAACAATTTTAATAAGAATATCAAATTTTCTAAAAACAAATTAGAAAAACGATCGTCGAAATTTAAGTTCAAGCTTGGTTTTAAAAAAATGTATTTAAAGACTTTTTTTTTCTCGAATTTTTAGAGTTTTGTGCTACCAAACTCCTTTTTATCTTAGGGCGATTCTATATGCCTCAGACTTCCCAGTATGACCACTTTCCCAAATATCATAGCCCCGCAAAAGTAAATGTCCCACGGCCTGCCACTGCTCCCTAGATCTGTACACAATCCAGAACATATCAGTTGGTCATTGGCTACGTTGTCGGTTACAGGTTGCGTTTAGGTTGAAGTCGAAATTTCTTCATCCAGCAGCTACAAAAGTGTCGTTCATTGACTCGGAGTTATGTAGGATGTGTCAAACTATAAAATTTCCAATAACACAAAAGAAAGAAACGTACGGTAGTTTTAAATCCTGCTAAACGTCAAATACAGTATTTCCATAAAAGAATGTCCCAGTTGTAACTTTTAGTAGTATCAACCATAAGCGTTGTAGACTGTTGGTTCAGTGTCACAATTAAAGAGTAACTCAAACTGTTTTAAATAAGCACATTCGCGAGTACTGCTTTTTTTTTGTTTTGTAATTTTCGCTTGAAGCGACACCTGTGCAAAATGGCGACTCCTGAATGGCTCTTTCCCCATTTAGTAGTGGGTGAACTAGTAAATTTTATTTTGCAACATCGTGAATCCCCTTCTCATTGGAATCGCTTAGAATGAGAGTGATTGAACATCGAAGTCCTTGACCATTAGATTGGTCGTAATGGTCGAGATGACAGAGCTCTTTTTCGCTGGCCTCCGCGTTCACCTGACAAAACGCCTTGCGTTTTTTGTTTCCTTTGGAGCTTTATAAAAGAGCGTGTCTACGTTCCTCCGCTACCTAATTACTTTTCTGAGTTGAGATAACTGAAGTTAACCAAAGTGTGGGAAGAATTGGACTTTAGGTTGGATATGTGCCATACAGGGACGTCGGAACAGGGGGGGGGGACAGGGGGGGGGGGGGGAACAGGGGCGAGTCGCCCCCATGCTGTTATGCATGGGGTGGCGAGAGTAGCATTTCGCCCCCCTCCTTTTCCCAGAATAAATCTTTGGTCCTAGTAGAATTTTCTCAACCAGTAGTTACTAACGTTGCATTGGTGATCACATTGATTAGAAAATCACATTTATGATTGTCAATATACTATAAATTGATTGCAAATTCCCAGATGGTATTTTATTTAAGTGTACTACATCTAATGTCAGAGTAGTATTTAATACATACTACGTCATCAAATTCTTGGAATGGTATATTTAATATTTTGGTTCGGAAACTCATTAAATAGCACAATTTTGCATCTAAAATTCCAAATTTTTCCGGGGGATGGCCCCCCGACCCCCCACTCTATGACCGAGGTAAGTGTGATACATCTTTTTGCCCCCCACCCATGAAAACGTTCCGACGTCCCTGTTGCCATATAACTAAAAGTGTACTACATCTAATGTCAGAGTAGTATTTAATACACACTACGTCATCAAATTCTTGGAATGGTATATTTAATATTTTGGTTCTGAAACTCATTAAATAGCACAATTTTGCATCTAAAATTCCAAATTTTTCCGGGGGATGGCCCCCCGACCCCCCACTCTATGACCGAGGTAAGTGTGATACATCTTTTTGCCCCCCCCCCCCCCCCACCCATGAAAACGTTCCGACGTCCCTGTTGCCATATAACTAAAAGTGTACATATTTAACATTTGTAAGAAAAACTAGGTTTGTTGACCTTTTTATCTGATTTATGATTTGTTGTAAATATCTACATTCAATTTTTGTAATATACAATTGAATCTTGAATATTTTTACAGACATTCTGTATAACGTTAAATATAACTCTAAATGTGAGTTCTCAGTGCTCGTGATAGTTATCTAAAGAGTTGTGGTCATGGGTTGAGAGTCGTGGGTTCAATTCCAAATGAAATTTATGATAACTAAGTCGGCACCCAAATAATTCTTACTCCAGCTATATACTTAGATGTCCCGTCTCTTTACGCTTCTGTGTACAACTGATGTGAAACAATGCTTATAACACAATTCCATATTTTAAAACATTTATGTCTTCTCAGGTACCTAAATAGGTAAATGAACTTGGAAAATATTTTTAACGAATCTACAAAATACCAACGTTTTCCAGATGGAAATATTATAATTTTCAAAATGGCTGTAAATTCACGAACATTGCTGGTATTAATCATTTTGAAACGTAAAGTTTATTCTTGACTACATAGAAAACAGCATTTGGGAATATACATAAAATATTATCAGAAAGATATTATACCAGTTTCCGTTCAGAACTAATTAGTATGCGTGCGTTTCTGTTGAGCGATAATAACTCTTGAGGTGTAAAATTAAAGTGTTACTAACGTGCTTCAAGATTCGGTACCATATTTTCCTTACAAAATAAAATGATTTAAAACATCCATTTCAACCAACACTTTCAAACTAAAAAATTGCATATTTAACATTTGATTTGCGAGAACGAAACTACCATCCAGCTTCAACATTATCAAAAACGCTTTTTGTGAACAGATACCACTCAGATATTTTGAAGAGATTTTTATTCCTTGAGTTCTGTCCAACATCTTGTCATCAATTTACAGCCAACAGTTTCGTTGGCTAAGGAATTCTAAAGTAAGCACTTAAGTAACTGTTGCCATCACACGCTTAAAATGTGCATGAAAAACCACTGGAAAAAAATCACCTGCAGAGTAGGCATGGCAGTCGGTTAAAGCGGCATATAGCTGCTTCTTTTGTGTATAACTACCGAGTAATTTCTACCTGTGAACAATTTGTTGATTCTATGGTCCAACTACGGGTGTCAGGGGAAGGGTACTTTTTATGGGGCCCTCGGTTTTAACTCATTCCGGATCGAACACCGACATGTTACATATTGACCAACCATGCTCGGTTGCATGTGCAAATAAATTTTTTTGAAAATAATTTTCCCCCGTCAATTAGAATGAAATTTTTCATTAAATATAACAGAAACATATTTTTTCAAGAGCACATAAATGAGACATCGTGTTTACTATATTTTTTTAACTGCCCAAACTCTACATAAACATAAAAAAATTACGCACTTTTTTACAACATAGGTACTTGCATTCAATTTACAATCATAGCATAAATAAGTTCTTATTCACACATAAACACCTTAACGATATTAAACAAAATAAGTTTTTATTCACACACAAACGCTTTGAATATATTCAACAACGCCTGGCCCTATGAAAGATTTCGTTGCTGGGTTATTGGATCGTTGAATGGCGCACTGAAGCGCTATTAAGCCTGAATTGTTCACAGTGCTTGGGTTGATTTTGCATTTTTTTTTATTATCCATTTCACATACTTTACTTGCACCACCGAATTACAGTAAATAATTTAATTATGAAGTGCCGTGTTTCCTTCTGCATTACAGTCATGAATGTTATTACATTTATTTCGTAATAACTTGCATGTATCGAGGGGAGAATGTATTAAAGCCCACATAAACAAAGTACTGACTGCATAGTTAGAGATATCAAGGGAAAGTTTGTGTTGCTTGACAATTTCTTTTACCTTCTCAACTTTGAAAAATTTAATCATCCAATGTAACAGACATAACCCCTTGTCATCTATCACCATTGAATCGATTTCACCCTTATCAATTAAATATTTTACGGTGTTGAAGTTGCCTCTTTTGCACGCGATATGAGTTGGCCAACAAAAATAATCTTCACATGTTCTTTAATTTAAGTCACATTTTTCTACCAAGTACTTCACCATTCTGCTTTGATCACCGTTGCTTGCGGCAGCCAGACACAGAGCCGACTGCCCAAACGTGGTCTTCACTCGAGGATCGCTGTTGTGGGTGTCTATGAGATATTTAATGATTTTCCAATGTCCACCCCTAGCAGCTGCAAGAAGTGGTGTGTGATTCGTTTTGTTCTTAATGTCTGTAAGTATTCCGCAGTTGTTAATCAGGTACTTCACAATAGAAATGTGGCCTTTCAGACATGCCCAGTGCAATGGAGAATCGTCATTGTTGTTCCTGAGATCTGGCTTTGCATTATGTTCTGTATGTAGGAACTCTAGTATGTCATATTTCCCATGAGTTGCTGCGATTATTAGTGCAGTATCTCCCATCTCATTAACATGGTCATTAACATCAACACCACTTTTTATAAGAAAAGAAACAAGCTTTCTGTTGCCGAAACTAACACCATGAGCCAATCCAGATAATGCATCTAATTTCTGGGTTCTTACCCTTCCAATAAGCTCCTTCTTATCAAAGTTCGTGATACCATTTTTGTCCATCATTACAGCGACAATACCCCAAGGAACTGTTCTTATGTTACTGTATCGGAATGGGCTCCATTCAAGAATGTCGTCGAGTAAGAGTGGATTTGCTCCAAGACGTAACAAGTTACCAATCACTTCTCTTTTGGTTTTTAGAAAGAGCATCTCGCTATTTTCCAGGTTAGTATTCCACAGAGACAAAGCCAAATGCAGTGCTGTTCTGCCAGCTTCATCCCTATAGTTAATTTCGCGTACCTTCTTTTTCTTCAGTATTTTAGGTAAAGTTGAATTCCAGTTGATCTGTAGGATAGCAGTGTGAAATTCCAAATCTTTTGATGTCATCAAGTTGAAAAGTTGAATCACGAACGAAAATCTTGGGTCAAATATTATACGTTTTAAAATCATCTTAGCTGCATTTTTATGGGTTCCATGCCAGTTATCCATTATCCATAATGCTAAAAAATAGTCAACATACATGCCGTGTTCAAATTGAGGTATTCCATTACGAACAGTGTTTATTATGCCAGTTACCCCCGAACCTGTTTGAACTGCATCCACGAAATCTTTTAGCCGTCGTTTTGTAGCCGATTTTTTGAAGATATCTGTGGATTTAACAATGTTAGGTGATGATATATGTAACAATGCTGACCACTGGTGGTTTTCTATAAATCTTTCCTTCATTTCAGATATTTCATGCATCTGATAGTTTTCTGAAAAAAGAAGTTGTATTTTTTTTAAATACATTTCAAACTTTGATTCGACTATAGCTTTCAGAATGGTTAAATAACTGATGACTGAATCCCTGCCAAGAAGTTTCTCTCGTATACCTGTTTTACTTTTTGCTACTTCCGCAAGCATTTTACAGTTCAGTGGATTTTCCAGGAGTTGACACAATCTTGGATCAGTCGTAATTGGAACTTTACCGAGTACATCATGGTCTACATTGTCTATACAATGGTGTATCAAGTCGCAACTTTCTGAAATGGTCAGTGGTTGTAGCTCAAAAGCCATGGTTCTTGTTATACTCTCCAGTCTTGAGGACATGTACTGTCGTGAAGTAATCCACATTTTCAATATGCGCAATTTCATCAAGCTCTTAATTAAATTAACAATCATGCATTCATTTTCAGGATACACTTCGTCGAACCCATCTACTAGTACTACCGCTCTTTTTCTGTGTGTAAGGATGTACTTAAAAAACCTACTGGCTGAACTTTGAATATTTTCTTCCAAAGACATTGAATTTCTTATAAGAAACTCACATGCTTCACCTGGTGTTATTGTCAAATTAAGATTTTCTAAGTCAGTTTTACAATCTCTTAGATTTATACGAATGATACATGATTCGGGTCTATCTTTTTTTGAATTCAGTGCTATTTTACTCAACAGTGTTGACTTTCCAGACCCTGATACTCCTGTTACTACGACAATTCTATTTGGAATATCCCATACATTGGTGACATGGAAACTTTCTGTCTGAGTACAAATATTATGCTTTATGACATTCCAACTACCTTTAGATTTTTTCCATCTTAAATTCCCATCCTCGAACTCAAGCCAATGAACATTTTTGTATTTATACTTTTTGTAGAGCTTCACAAACTCTTCATTACTTTGGATTGTGTGAAAACGTTTTTGTTTAAGAACAGTAGTCATGTTAGTTTCACTATTAATTTGTAATTGAGAATTTTCGATTTTTTCTAAATAATCATTTTCATTTTTTCGTTTGAATATGTTGCTTAAAAAAAGATTATCAGCTGTTACTGTGCTGTCAATAGCTGCGCCATCATAATACCATGAATCCATTATTTCAAATCCAAACATATCTTTTTTATTGGGGAAGTTTTTGGATTCTGGCACAAAAGCCTTGTTTTCCAATTTCTCACTATTTCCTGCATTCTCTAAAATCGTTTGTATTTGTTCGTCAGTCGCACCACTGACTGCAAATATATTTCGTGAGTTACTCAAAAGTACACTTTTCTTAAGAAAAGAATTACATTTTAACACTCGATTGATGTAAAAAGATGGTTTCTCTTCTTGTATGCTGCCCAATTGAACAGTTTTATCACCATAGGTAAGAAGACACAATAAATTTTCATCGATTGCATGCTGATAGCTGTTTCCCAAAACTGACTGAATTGTGACATTTGAACCCTGAAAGGTGATTAAGCTTTGTGAAACTCGTTCCTGGTATTCTTTTGTTAAGTTTTGTATTTCGCACTTTATGAATACTTCTCCATTAGAAGATTTCAGACGATTTGGAAACAAAATATTTTTCAATACTCCTTGATTTGATATTAGAAATATTTTAATACTTTCCTCCTGATCAAGTGCTCTCAAAATTTGTGCAGAAATTGCACTGATATTTTTTTGAAGAACTGGCATATCAATTTCGTAATTTATCACAAGAATTGGACACATTTTGCTTGGCCAAACAAACAAAATCTTTTCATATGAACTTTCTATATCTTCCAAAGTCATTGAAAGATATTTAACTGAAGTTTCCGTAATTGCCTGTGTCAATTTATCAATGGAAGGGCCACATTTGTCAGTATTAACCACACAGTTTATTACTTTTAAATCAGTTGAAATAATTTTTTTTATACTTGAAAGCGCTTCAGGCTTAAATTCGATTTTCGGTGAGCCTACACTCAACTCTTGTAATATCTCCAGGCCAGATTCTAGCTTGAATTCACCTCCGTTCAGTTGGCGTGTACATGTTTTGTCTCCCCACCAGTCTTTTATATATTCAACCAAAGAGGCCTTGAATTTGTTTGCACCATATTCCGAAATACCACATTTTTCTTTTATTTCATCTTGGAGTTTTTTGTCCAAACATTTCTCTGGTATTTGGTCGCTGTAAATGAAGAACTGATCAAAGAACTCTTTGAGAAGACCGTCATCAGCATCACTAGCGTGTTTTAGCTTGAATTCTTGTATGAGATTTTGGTTGCGCGCGAAGTTGAAGACCTTCCCGTTCATGTTCAGGATGTCGTCGCTCGGAGTCGTCAAGTCGTCGTCGGTGAAACAGCCTTCCGTCGGCACGGCGGCCGCGTCGGTGCACACGACGAACTCGATGTCCGCGAACCGCGAGTGGCGGCTCAGGACGGTGTTGCCGTCGAAGCCCTCCCTGAGGCTGCAGAAGGACTTGAAGTACTTGAGCAGGCTGAAGCCGTGCCTCCTGCCCTCGTCGGCCAGCAGCTGCGCCTTGGAGAGGGGGCGGGTGTCCTTGTGCTTGAGCTGCACCAGCATCTGCCTCGGCCCGCGCACGAGCCGCACGTCGTCGAACTTGCCGGCCGCCTCGACGCTGGCGCCCAGGAGGAAGTCCTCGTCGCCGTGGGAGGCGCGCAGGTACAGCAGCGCCAGGACCTTCACCTCGTACATGGGCCCGGCGGCGCTGCACTGGCTGCGGGTGCGCGGGCACTCCTGGGGCGCGCCGTCGGGGCTCGGGTCCTGGAACACCCGCGACGGCGATGTCCTCTGGGTGACACTGCGGCGGGGAAAGCCACCATGCCACCTGGCATGGTGACACCCATAGAGCGAAGTAGCACAGTGGATACACATGGCCTCACGTTAGGGAGGACCCAGGAGTGTCCTGGTACAACCTTCCACCAAACGTATTTCTTTACACTTTATTTCCCGAAAACACTCTAGGCATATGCTAGGAATGTCCATCACTATATGCAATCGCTCATTCCTTCCCCAATATCCCTGGTTTGTGTAGTTGTGATACCGTCTCCGGTGACTTCGCTTCCAAAGAGAATAAGAACAAAATAAATAAATTAGTTACGCAGTGATGGAAATAATATGAAAATTAAAATTTTATTTTAAAAATCTCTAGGTCATTCAGAATTTTAACCTGGGCTAGCTGAGAGATTAATCATTTATTCTGGTCAATTGACCAATTATCTTTCCGTTAATATTGTGTACTAAAAATTTACATTATTGCTTGAAAAATTAAATATCCTTACTTAAAACAGGAGAATTCACGCAGAAATAATAGATTTCAATTAATAAAGAAAAAATGTTAAACTAGTCATTCTTACAAGGAAACAAAATTTAAACAAAACCGTAATTCAAATTGAAAGAAATATTTTTTTTTTAAATTGATTAAGTTTTAAATTGTTTAAAATGTTAATACTGTTTGTTTTGAAAAAAAATTTAAGTTCCTGACCTGGAAAAGGTGTTTCTTCAACTGAAAAATAACTAACACTGAATATAATTTGTATAAGACCTTGCTGAAAGTTTCAGAGCTCCCCAACTCTTAAATAAGTGATAAAATGAGTTCCTCATTAGGTTTTCAAACACTAATAGAAACTTGCAGAACTTATTTAAAAGGCCTACAGCAACTGCCAGAACAGTCATAAAAATACGCTTTATGGTTTTCGTCAGAGAAAAATGTATACCTTAAAGAGATTACGAAATAGGTACTCTTTCAAATTTATGAATGTTGTCCTTAAATTAAAATACACTTTTTTATTAAAACCAACTTGTTTTGTTATAGTAAGTTAGGTCTGATTCTATTTATAATATTTTACGTATTACGTCGCACAAAATCATAATGTGACTTCGTGGAGATTGGAAAACATAATATATTCATAAAATTGTATTATAATATAAAAAACTGATATTTTCTGTTAAAAATTATTTGATGGTAATTTATTTTTATATTGCTATGACTTTTGAAATGAAATGTTCAGTTGTAAAATATAGTCTTATTTACAGCATTTTAATTCTTTAAGAACAGACATAGGATTACTGTTTATTCACTTCGTTAATTAGATATAAATAATATCCTAAAATATTAAAATACTGAACTACTAATCTCTTCTAAAGGCTACTTAAAAACTATTTTGTATTGTGTTAATTTAGCTGAACATTTAAAAAATACTGTTAAAATCTGAATGTAATCATTTAAAAACATATTTTTTTATTTACAATGGCATTTGTTAAAGTATTATTAAATCAATTCTGTACTCTGTATTTCTGGTTCCATTTATACGAAGAATTCTGTTACCCTTTTACGTGTAGGAAAAAAACATATTGTTCTTGTGTGATCTTTTTAGAAATACCTGTATTATTACATATACATATTTAGACTAATTACAACCGTGTGAGAGGTAATCCATATTAGCTAATTTATGTACATTGTTATGCTCTATTAAAAACGATACTAAATTTTGAAACTTATGTGCGTCATAGTGTATTTTAAATGTATTAAAACAGTAAATACTTAGATTGCTACCCTCATAAATAAATTACAAGTTAAGAGCAAACTTCTATGCATTCTATGGTATTCCAGTGCGTAAGTACGATTCACAAAATGATGATTTTGTCGTTGTTCAAATGCTGAGTAGTCGGACAACTGAGCCGTTATTTGAGTGGAATGAGCCAGTGTCAACTTTCAGGTTCAGCTCTGCGGTTTTATTGGTCGTGTAATTTAAGTGCATTATAGCTGTATGTACTCACATTGAAGCCAAAGTTTGGTGTCAAGGGAATCCTGGCCCTTTTTTCAGCCTTCTTCTTCTGCTTGCTTTCAAATCGTAGGTTTCTTTTATCTTCGTCGTATGATGCGACCTCCCCTTCCTCTTCGTTAAAATCCAACTGCGAACAAACAGTGCTCTCATTTTAGTAAGTTAGCAAAACAAACTAATACCTCAGGCGTAAAAAAAATTATAGCCATTAAATTTATTTGAACTGTGACATCAATGAATTAAATGTTCAGTTCATTAGTGAGAACAATTTTCTTTTGTACTTTTGTGAATGAAACATTTGAAATATTTACACGTCTTTAAGATCAAAACTTGGTACGAAATATTTATTATCTAGAGGGTTGTTACTATCTACACCCAAAGAGTTCAAATATTGCCATGGTTAATATATAGAGATCTGCCAAATTAGTATGTATTCTTATTTTAAGGCCAGCTTTATTTATTTCCTATAAACACCTGTACCATAGGTACTTTTGACACGCTCCGAAGGACAAGCAACCAATAACAACATTCAATCCGGCAGTACGGTGAAATGTGGAAGTAATCAATTGCTTATAGACACGACTTATTTGTGTAAAAGTTTATGCAGTTCATCCTGAGGGCAGAAAAAGTGTAAATAAGAAATTTGCTTTCAAAGGATTGCCACTCTAATCACTAATTCCATTCAACCTAAAATTCTTCTCGCTGGTTCCCACGTCTCGGGGCATGGGAGCATGCTAGCAATAAAGGTGATACTGGCACACACTTTAGGTGAATTTTTGCCTCTTTGTACAAGAAATTAACTACCGGTAACTTACGTGTTGCAATTGTGCAGAGTGAAAATAGGAAACATTTGAGAAAATAGTCCATAGTTTAAATTCGTGTCAATTAAACATTAGTGTCACGTTTGCAAACAGAACTCAGAGTTAATTTTCAGTAGTTTTAAATCAAAGACATTTTGTAAAGCTGTACAAATATATTCGTGCCGTACTCATGAATAAACGTGGTTAATATATGTCTTAATGTCTGAAAAAGAGTAAATTTGATAAAAATAAAAGAAAATTTTACCGACATTTGTGATGTTTTATTTATATGATTTAATGTGTAACGTTTTTCCCATTGCACTAGGAAAAATTATGCGCGTCACTAAAAAGTGCATTGTAATTTGTTCAGTGTAAAATAACAATAGTCTCCATGATTTCTATGTTAAATTTTCGCAAACTCAAAATCAGCTTTTCGTAGTTATTTTACTAGCAAATGAAAGTGAAAAATATAAGGATTAGTTGTATGTACACTATCTTACTGTATATATATTTAACGAGATTATAGAATGAAACGCTACTTTTTTGCATCAAATCTATGACAAAATAAATTCTAATAAATATTGTATTTATTTTTTGTTTATCTGTGTTATCTTTCAAAGATTATAGAAACTACTAAGTATGGAAAGCATGCATTTCAGCAATTTTTTTTCTCTTCAAAATGTTAATTTTCATACAAAAAAAGTAGGTATTGATTAAGTTGGCTATTGTTTCTTTCCGAGTTGAAATTTGTTTTTATTTATCTACTTTCTGACCCAGTTGTTAGTGGCAGCTTTTAACAAAATAAAATGTATTTTTTTATTATATATCAACTATATGAACTTAGATGAAAACATTACAACACACGAAGTAGACAGACATAAATATATAATTACATATATAATACCCTACATTAAATTTTTTTTGCTCCTAGGCAAATAAATCATTCATAACACAATTTTTATGTCTAAATAGTTTCATACAGACATCAGTTTTGATTTTTCCTTTGCGTCATTTTTTCTGTGGCGATGATAAGTCTATAACATAAATAGTTTACCAAAAGCTAGAGCATGGTGATAAATTTACATCTACTGTCTACACTTTTTATAGGTACTTAGATATCGCGAAAAATACCTCGGCCGAAATATTTATCCTTCTAGGAATATCTCAGACAAATAAAAAAATTAATGAAGTTATTTCTTGTTTAATGTGACATACTTTAGATAAAACATGCTTCCAATTAACGACCACCGATGTGCTTACTATAAAGAAAACATAACTTACAAGTACAATATGTAAATTAAATAACAACAGTCACATGATTTATTCAATTTCCATTGTCATCTTAATTAATAGTTACAAACATAGTAGCTACAAAAATACTCTCTGTTGTGCAAACGGATGTAAATAATTGTTAATCCTCTCTACATACTTATTATTTTTATAATAAACACTCTCCTTTATTGAGGCTATCGCAGTTTTGAATATTTATGTAAGTCATGCGAAACATATAATTTTTAAAGGCAAGTATTTATAAATAAATTTGTATATTTATGTAGAGATATCAACAACTTTAAACGCGAGAATTTTACACATTTGGTTTGTTCAACTAAACAAATTATAACACACATCTTCTTCTGCACTAAGTCATCTAACCATAGTGACAACAAAACATCTTAAGAAAATTACTTCTGAGCCCCATTTACGTTTAATTAACTAATTATTTTGTTTTAAATAATTTAACACCAAGCATTTTGTTAAACGTTCAGTAAAAGTACAACTACACAGGTAAATGTGTACAGATAAGAAGTTGCGTCAGTTTCGTATTCTTTGTCTAAATATGGTGATGATTCTCCTGCATTCTCAAAGAAACATTTTAAATGTAATAAAACGTTATTTTATAGATTGTTGAAAAATCGAAGGGTGTCACATTCAAACTTATTTGAAACTATTTCTTGAAAAATAAGTTTAGTGTAGCAAAACGTTGTAAATATCACTTTATGTCTGCTCTCCTGTAAGAGTTGTAAAATAATATTAAAAATCCTTTGCTGTGGTACCCTTCAAGGATCAAATTATTTGGGATTTATTTTATATTTTTTAACTGTTTTTTCAACTGTCGTTTTCAAATTTGTTGTGTGTAACCAATTTTAATGCGTATGCCAGGAAGATTTTTATTCGTACAAAGTTGGTCTCAGCAGTTAGTCAAAATTATATTATTTAATAATATTCTCCTAGAACACAATCAATCTGAAAATTGGTTTCCTAAAAAAAAAAAAGACAGAACAACGAACACATTTGATTTTATACCCCACCTTAATGTGAAAGTACACTAATTGTGTATACTCCTCAGTTATCCATTACAGCACGTGTCAGTGCTCTCAAAAACTTTTATAAAGGAGTAAAAATAACTAGTATCATTTCACGAGGCTTCGTGTCAAGCAGTTTATCTTGTATTTAACTCTCTTTGCTGCCGACTGTTTGACCCCCATTACCAACCTGCACCTGGATGATAAGTGAATAGGGAAGGAATGTGCATATTTTACAGCTGCCAAATCATTCACCTAGAATTGTTCTAGAATTTTTTTTATTCCCGAGAAAACATTACTCCAGTTAAGCCGTCTGGGATCGAACCCATGTGTCCCAGAATTAAAATCGCGCAAAGACAGGCGGGTTGATCATACTTCTTCAGCTTACTATTATTTTTGTATAATGATTTTTAAGCGGTATTTGTAAAGAATTTCCAGAATTAAAAACGAAACTACAAATGATAAGAAGCAAGATCTTGTGGCTAAACTTGGTTCCTTTACAACTTCTGACTCAGCCCTTCCAAAATAATAAATAATTTAGGACATTATATTACTATAGGAACCATTGACTTGAATTAAGGTTAATATATCTCTAAACCTGCTTAACCACTTAAATAGTTGCGTTCACTTACGCAGGGTAATGTCGTCATACGTAAACGATCGTCAGTTCCAGCTTCTTTGTTCAACGGCAGGGGTGACAGCATTGCGCTCTGAAAAGAAAAAAATGTGTGTGTATACGTGCGAAGCATTCTGAACATTATTCTTGCAAATGTATTTTCTCTTAAAAAGTAGTTTTACATTGTAAGAAAATTTCTCTCATTTGCTTGACTCTTTTGATTCTTATATTTAGGGTGGAAATATATATTAGGTTAAGTTTGGTTTAGCTGTTTTCATTCTAATTATAAACTTTTATTTACTAATTATTTACTTTTGAGGCATCGCGGCATTTGTCATAAAATCAAATTTCATCAAACGAGAAATCTTATCATATTACTGTAAATATCAAAGTTGGCAATAAACATTTTCAGCTTTTAAGAATTAGAATGAAAATGAATTCCTTGTGACCAATTTGCTATGAAGTATTTTCCCTGCCAAATTAATATACAATAAATATATTTCAACACATCTGGAATGCACTTAAGTCGATAAAAAACTGTTTCAAATGAAACAATATTATCTTACCTCGTCAGGAACATTTTTTTCACATTTAGCGATTTCGCACTCATTCTTTTCCCGTTTCTTTTTCAACTTCTCCTCGAGACGTTTAATTTCATTTTCTAATCTTTTCTTTCTCGTTAGAATCTCTTCTTCCCCGCAGCTATCATCACTGTCAGACTGTGAAAACAGAGAACTGGGATTGTTTGGTACAGTCATAGCATACAGTCTAGTAGAATTTCCTTTTTTATTTCTATGTTGATATGAATTCAAAAATAAAATTATCACATCTGTGTCCATGATGATGATTGTTATAAATAAAAGAGAATTTTGAACACAATCATACTTGAACATTACTATTAAGAATTAATTTTTTGGAACAAAATTATATTTAAAATTTAAAGCTTAGTATAAAAATTAACAACAAGAAATAAATACAATTATAATATTCTGAAAGCCCGAAATTTAATTTTGACTTATAAATATATATATTTAACTAGCTGCAGTACCCAGCGTTGCCCGGGCTGAACACAGGGTGAATGGGAACTGTTTAGAGATCAGATGTAGTTAGTAAATGTCTTCTTAATTTGAATGTCATGTGTGCAAAATAATTTATATCACTTTCAGATCCCGACAGACGTTGTTCTGCCAGTTTATAGTTATTTACCTGGTCTGTATGTAATCTAGACTCTATAAAGCAATATAGGAAAAAACTGAAAAATAAGGGATTAGCGGATTACTAATATTGAAAAGATTCCATTATCTAGCTAATGCTCGGCATGCATTGCAATGCCTCATTCAGTTTTGTTTTGTAATATGTTTGAAGTAGTTACACACATACAAATAATCTATCCATGTCTCTAAATATATATTTATCTCTATCTACATCTATAGTCCTATATATCTATGTATCTCTCTATCTGTATTTATCTCTTTATATCTACATATATACCTCACACTATCTCTATGTATTCTATATGAGGGTACTGATTGCTTCGTTGTTAATATCACACGGGTGTTTTTTACTTGTATGGGAAAATTAAGAATGATAAGGCATCTAGTGTGTGGCAACAATGTTAATAGGCAATAGGAAATAAACTTCTAGCACCTGCGCGGCATTGTCAACACACACTTCGTACGTGTACTGCATGTTGTATCTAACCCCCTCCAACGCATTTGATTCTAAATTGGACTTTTAGTAAGGATCCCTAATGGTTTTGATAATATAATATAGCCTATGGCCCTCCTCGATAAATGTACTATCCAACACTGAAAGAATCTTTCAAATCGGACCAGTGGTTCCTGAGATTAGCGCGTTCAAACAAACAAACAAACTCTTCAGCTTTATAATATTAGTATAGATGTTATATAGATTGAGGCAGATAATGTTATTTACTGAAGTTTTCTTTCTATTGTATGTGCTCTCCAACCGATGTATTTAAAAACAGTTTACTAGGTGGTGCCTGTGGTGCCGACCGACCTCTGACATCACGACCATCTCTGACGTCAAGGTGGCCATCTTGGATGGCATTGACCTAGACCTTTGACTTTACCCTTGACCTAGGCGGCCATCTTGGATCCGTCATCTTGGATCACCCAATATGTTTTTGAACTTTCCGCCATTTTGGATTCCCACATTTTGTTTTTATAGAACTTTCCTCTATTTTGAATTATGATGCTACCGTTGTAATTTTCGTTACAGCCGACATCTTGAAAATCAGTAAATTTAATGCTAGAAATTTGAACAAAAAAATTAAAATTTATAAAAGAATGTAATTAATCAAAATATTATTAAATATTATTTGAAACACGCACTTACGTCCTGGGTTCGAACCTGGTGAGTACAAAAATAAAAAACGACAACAGATACTACCTCCACAGAAGCCGCGGGTAGACTGACCTCCCACCACTAATGTCAGGGTATATATACCTACACCGCCAGCTAGTATGAGGACACGTCCGCCATCTTGATTTCGTCTGCTGGAGTCCACAATCTTGTTTTCGCATGATAGAATCCGCTACCATCATGTTAGTTTAATTTTTACCTCCTAGTGTGCAGTAGTAATTTATTATTACTGTGGCGCCTACCATCTTGAAATTTTGATGCCATCTTGGAAACATGAATATTATTTAGCTATAATTTCGGGAAAAATTCCAAAATTCATTAAATAAATTTGCAATTATATACAGATAAATTATATTAGTTCCTGTTCTTTGTTCGATCCTTGACCGAAACAAATATTTTTATTTGATGTAAAAAATACTTGTTTAATAAATCATGTTCAAAATCCTTAAAGTAACCTAAGTTCCACATAAACCAGCCTCCAGTAAGCCGTTATATCCGCCATCATGGAAATATGTAATTATGTAGCTTTAAATTTGGGAAAAATTCCAAAAATCATCAAATAAATCACACGATAATATATTTATAGATTCGTTCTATTCCTGTCCTTGGTTCGAACCTTGGTCACAGCAAAAATGTTCATTTTATGTAAAAAAAAACACACACACACACATATGTGACAGGTTCGATAGATAAAACACAAGATCTTTACAAACATTAAAATATTTACATAAATTCTACAAATAAAAGCAAGTAAATTACGTATTCGACAGTCCGGTACGTCCAGTAGGTGGAAAGGCACATCCAGTCAGTGGCCAGGCACGTATATTCAATGGTCAGGAAAGCACATCTAGGAGGTGAAAAGACGTATCCAGCTGCTGGAAGTTAAGCCTTTCTATTCAGTAGCCAGGCATGTATTCGGTGGTCATACACGTCCAGTAGGTGTCAATACGCACCCAGTCGGTAGCCAGGAATGTATATTCAGCGTTCAGTAACATACGACCATTAGGTAGCAAGTCATATCTAGTTGGTAGCCAGGCGCATCCAGTAGGTGGTCAAACACATCCAGTCATCAGCCAAAAGATATTTTTCGATGATACTATGTGAACATTTTAATCAGTTCACGCAGAAAACCAAACACACAGAACAAGCGTCTCCGAACCAAGAGGTTTCATTCACCGAAATGCGACCATCATTTTTAACAGGTTATGTTCAATGTTACGCCAATATAACAGTCGTCTCCCAACCATAAGGCCAATAATGCCCTGAGTACACATTTATCTATACCTATTCATCCACAAAATGGAAGCAGTTTCTGAAAAGAGCACATTAGTAAAAAAGGAAGTACATTAAAAAAGAAGCACAGTAAAAAAGGACGCACATATGGACGGAAATTCGATGTGCTGTGATAGAATATCGCCACCGGAATACGATCTCGCCGCAGGAATACGTTCTCGCCAATATACGGTAGGTTCCAACTGCACCAATGCTACAAGTGCTCCCAGAGACACAATTCTCCAAGATCTCCAAATCTCTAATTACTCCAACAGCTCTACGTACTAAGTACTCCAATGATCCAATTGATCCAATTGGCCAACAGCTCCAAGTGCTCCAAGGCTCCAACTGCTCCAATTGCCTCACAAGCTCCAAATGCTCCAATCGTTCCATCAGCTCCAAGTTCTCC
Organism: Bacillus rossius redtenbacheri; assembly: GCF_032445375.1. Lineage (NCBI taxonomy): Eukaryota > Metazoa > Arthropoda > Insecta > Phasmatodea > Bacillidae > Bacillus > Bacillus rossius. The sequence goes on along the minus strand of NC_086330.1, from coordinate 164,205,433 downwards.
AATTTTCCAACTGCTCCAATTGGTCCAAGTGCTCCAATTGCTCTAATTTGCAATTGACGCGGATGTGCACGCAATGTACACGCAATACTCGCAATGACCACGCAATGTACGCACTCGACGCGTAATGAACACGTAATGTACGCACTGTGCACGTAATGTACATGCAATGACCACGCTCACGCAATGCACGCACTGGACACGCATTGAACACACAATGGGATCCGGGATGCTCACTAACGATCGCAAAAGAAGGAGGGCTTCGCTAGACACCAAGGAAAAGGAATTTCGTCTGTTCGTCTTGCATGCTAGTGCTTCTCAGCTGTATCAAGGCATATTATTTGACTGAGTAATGGATGTGTCTTGTTTGAAATCCACCTGATAAAAATATAAATGTAACACAAAATAAATTTGCGTGACTTATTAAGTAAAAATTTTCTTGCAGAGGTCGAATTATAAGAAATAGCAAGACACATGTGGAGAAACTACAGGAATAACCAGAAGCACTTTGAGAATCCACAGGAATTATCAGGAGCACATGGAAAATCCATCAAAATATTGTCAGAAATAACCAGGAGCACACGGAGCAAACTAACGCACGTTTTCCATAATATCAGAAAATCACAAAGAAAAAAAGAATGAAAAATTTCAAAAACAGACTCTTCCCGCTTGTGAATTTCTCCGTTCTTGAGCAAGGATAAAGTTCTAGTACGAGCCAGAATTTTTCTTTAAATGTGCTTCCTTTTTGTATAATTTCCGTCCAAATGTCCATCCTTTTCGTTAAATGTGCTTCCTTTTTGACAAATTTTTGCCACGTCTTACGACTGATCGTATCTTATTGGTGGAATCATATCTAACTAAAGATAATGTAGTTCAAATGTATGTTCTGTTCGTATATTGTGATTATTGCATTGAATATTTTTGACCTGCATATTAATATTAATGGTTCTTGTATTGATTCGCATATAATTCGGGCGACCATTGGTATATAATTGAGGAATGAACGATGCAACCCTCATTTTGTTACTGGTTACGACGGTGTAGGGATTATCAATTTTGACCCGTCTGATCATATTCTTCAGAACTCGGTGGCATCTTTACTATCTTTATCGACGAACTCGATAGAAGTTGTATTATCGACGTCAGGGACTCTGATGACAGCGACGCCGACAGCGACGCAGATCCCGTTGGCATCGTCAACGACAACTATGCAGAACTTGGTGGAACGTGCACCATCGTCGCCGAAGAGGAAACTTAAAAATCCATGGTTCCACCGAGAGAATAGACTTTATTGATGAGGTGCTAGCTGCAGAGGGAACTTCGATAAATGAAGTTTCGCCAGTGAAGGGGAGGTCTTGGTTGGTGATTTGCCAACAACTATCGAGCATCGATGTTGTTAAAGTAAGAAGGTTTTTTCGAACAACTGTAATGCTTGCCGACATGATAAGATATAACGTGCTAATAATCTTTCTCGCAAAATTATTAGCTGTAAAAAGTGTTGCAAGCAATCTACAAGAAATGATAATTTGAAAAGAATTTTGACTACATGCAAAGATCATGCTGCACGGCAGAAAGTAAGGTTTTCGCTACAAACCGATTGATTGATTCCTTAAGTGTAAACCGGGAACTGGTACTACAGCAGATAATCAGCGTCTGTTTCGAGCTTTAAAGTTTCGACTTAATTAGTTAGGTATTATTGCCGCTACTGCAATAAGTCGTTCACATTTTCTTATGATGCATGAAGACACGAGAGTAGTAATTGTACTAAGAATTCTTCTTGTATGAGGTGTCGCTGCGATGAGTTCCATGTTTTATTTACACTTATTTATAATTTGTGACGACGTGTGAAAAACTGTAAAGGTGAAGTCCGTGTACCTGCTGTTAAACTACCTGCCAACATTTCACCCCTCGCTTTAGATTGGAGACTCGTATGCGTACAAAAACAAAAACAGATGTTCAGCTACTGATTGAGATAATGCCTGGACATTAATATAAAACTAAGACTGTGCTTAGAGCATTACGGGAAAATGATAACAGATTTGACTTGGCAAAATTCTCATTTTGTGAGACGCTGAAAGAATACAATTATCTCAATACATTTAGTGAGTGAAAATACATTTGTGCTTTTTTTTATGATATCAATCAGAAAATAATCAATCAGTTTAAATGAAGTAACAACGCACGGATCTTTAAAATATAACTTTTTGTCAGACTGTGTACATGGCAATAATATATGATCGAGGACAAATTAAAGAAGTGTGCATTTAAGACAGTGAACACACCCATTTTTAATTCCAACGAAGTGAAGCAGTCTGTTTAACACAATATTGAGAATCTCTTTCGGGAAGTAAAATATTATGTAGGTAAAGGATTTGGCTGTTCATTGTCTTCAGTGAACCGATTTGAGCTAAGAATTAGTTAGTTCAAGCCAATGCAGAACTATTTTTTTTTAGATTGTTAACTTTAGCAAGTGTTCCTGAAGTATTTTAGGAATAAAGTAATAAAAATTTTGCTTGTAAATTTGTTGTTTTATTTCATGAACCTGTCGCTTTTATGGTAAATTGAAGTGATAATTAATTAAATTTCCTTTTTTTTCCCAAGGATCGAAGCGAAGATACGAAATGATTTAATCAATCATTAAATCAACGTGTGATAATTTTGATGATTTTTGTTTTCGTATCCGAATTTCTAGGTTAATAATTAAATGAATTCAATATGATAGTCAATATGTCATCATAGGCTTTCTAGACGCTGGTAGTAACAGAATTTAGCCTCTTTTAGGATTTTTTACCCTATTTAGTGAAATTAATATTTTTTGTATCAATCAAGTATCATACCAAAGACAGGAATCGATCTAATCAATCAGTAAATTTATAAGTGATTTTTTTATTAATTTTGTATTTTTTCTTAATTTCTTCTAAAATAAATACAGACTTTTAAGATGGCGCCAAAACAGCCGACAAGATGGCAGATGCCATGATGGTCTGGTGATTGGCACTCTAGTGGATAAAAATTAAACTAATATAGTGGCAGCACTCTCTAGCAGACGACGATGTGTATACTATGTGACACTATCGCTCCTGGTAACAAGTATTTAAAACAAGATGGTGGCAGCAGTCTCTAGCATACGATGTGTCTTTTTATGTGACGCTAGCGCTCCTAGTAATAAGAACTGAAAATAAAGTTGGCTGTCTATAGCAGACGAAAACTATACGGCGGATATGATGTAATAATCCAAGATGGTGGCCTCCAGCAGAAGAAAATATGACAGCGGCTGTGATGTCATAATCCAAGATGGTGGCCTCTAGCAGACAAAAAAAAGATTATGACTATGGTGTCGGAATCCAGGAGGACTTCTTTCAATAGACGAAAACAAGATGGCGGACCCAAGAAGGTGACCTCCAACAGATGAAAACATGCTGACTGCTGTGATGTCATAATCCAAGATGGCGGCCTCCAGTAGAAGGAAACAAGATGGCAGACGTGACATAATAATAGCTGCCATAATTTATACATTTGTGTTAGTGATGGGAGTTCACTCTGTCGGTGGCTTCCGTCGAGGGAGGATCCGTCGGCATTTTTATTTTGTCTTATCCGGGTTTGAACCGAAGACTCTATAACTTAAGTATGTATTTTTATTTAAAATTATAAAATTATTTTTAAAAACATTTTATTTCATTAAAGTTTATCATAATTTTTTTGGATAATAACTACTGAATTTCAGGATGGCGGATGTGTCCACACAATTTCGAAATGGCGGAGTGTTTTAATTACAATTTTAATATTATTTTTTTATTTTATTTTTTTTCCTATTATAATTACGGATTTTCAAAATGGTGATAGTAACGATAATTGCATCAGTGGCATCATAATCCGAAATGGCAGCCAAGGTGTCCTTTTGATCTAGGTTAAATGTCCTCACAGGTTTGTTGGTGGTTTTTAGATGAGGAATTTAAGCCTTTTTGAGAACATATCAAGCCTCTGACATTTTTGAGGTATAAAACGTGAAATTTTCCCTCAAAACTGAAATAGTTTGCTCGAAATATTTTACCTATTTTTCTAATTCTTTAAATTTTGCGGCGGATTTTTTCTAAAAACTGGAAATTTTAGCGAATTTTGGGGATTTTTGGCAAATTTTTAAGTTCAATGTCCAAGTTCAAAGTCAAGGTCATTCAAGATGGCCAGTGTGGCATCACAATTTAAGATGGCGTACACCGACACCGACACCACACTCTTACTCCTGTAGCCGGATGCTCTATTATATACCCTGTATGTCTGGTGCCATACCTTCGAGGAATAAAACGAACTATATTGTCATGTGTGATATTTTTAGAAATACCTATATTATTACATATACAATTTTAGATTAATTACAGCAGTGTAAGAGGTCGTCCATGTTAGCTACTTTATATATATTTTTTATGCTCTATTAAAAATCAATAATAAGCTATTGGAAATTATGCGTAAGTACGATTCACAAAAGAGAGTATTCTGTCGTTCAAATGCTGAGTAGTCGAACAACTGAGCCGTTACTTGAGTGGAATGAGGTAGTGTCAACTTTCAGGTTCAGCTCTGCGGTTTCATTTATCATGTAACTTAAGTGCATTACAGCTATACTCACATTGGAGCCAAAGTTTGGTGTCAAGGGAATTCTGGCATTTATTTTATCCTTCTTCTTTTGCTTGCTTTCAAAGCGCATGCTTCTCCTATCTTCGTCGTATGATGCGACCTCCTCCCCTTCATCTTCGTTAAAATCAAACTATGAACAAACAGTGATTTCATTTTACTATGTTGGCGAGGGAAATAAAGAATTAATGTGTAAAAATAATGATAAACATCAATATTCTTATGAATTGTGGCCTCAATGGATTTGGTGTTCAGCTAATTCCACAGAAGAAAAAAATTTCTGTACACATTACAAAAGATTCCTTTGGAATCCAAGTGCCACGAAATAGTTGGTAATTCTATGAGAAAGAAATTTTAAATTTGTAAAACACAGAGCTAAGGTTATTTTTGCATTTACGAAATAATTTTTCAAGTTAATACTGAGTATATCCTACGAAAATTGACACATAATATTATATTTTAATTTATGTTTCATTCAAACATATTTTAAACCTTCGTAAAGATCATCGAATATTCGATAAAAGTACATTATGTCATCATGCTTACTAATGTGCACCGTTAATTCTGGAAAGTTAATCAGCGAACGGTTTACAAATAACTTTTAACTATTGGGGATATCTGTTACAAAACAAAACACAAATGGCCGGGTAAGGATCTGAACCCAGTATTACTGCTAACACTATTTTGTTTTCAACTAAATGTACAAATTTAAAAATAGCTGTAATTTAACTTGAATATTATTTTCCAGTTACAAAAAAAATACAGTACCGTGAAAACAATTTTTTTATAAATCTTTGTTCCTTTTAGGTTGTTCAATGAAAACATAGATAATTTACGCATCACACGATCAACACTTCAAACGGTAACTTAATTCATTTTGATGGTTATCATTGACACCCGAAGTCTTCTAACGTTGGTTGGTATTTAGAGACCTACAAAATTCGTATTATTATTTGTAGGGTGGTTTTCTTTACGCCCTTACAACACTTGGACCATAGGGATTTGTGAAAGGGCCCAAAGGACAATAAACCAGTAACAACATTACAATAATACAATGACCCAATCACACTGAATCAGTCCAGAAGGTAAAATATAGGCGCAGTCAGTGGACAACAGAAGACTTATTTGTGTACAAGAGAGTGGAGTTCATTCTGGTACCAGATAATTTGTGAAATAAAACTCTGCTTTCAAATGATGGCAACGCTGATCACTAATCTAAATAATTGTAAAAAAAAAGTTATAAAGTACACTTTGTAGAGAAGGTGCTGCATAGACGGTTCCACTCAACTTGAAATTCTGCCCATCTGAATCTTTTCCGTGCGTCTTGAACCTTCAGGGCAAGAAAGCTATACAAAGATGATAATTCCCGAAACTTTAAGTGCTTTTTACTACTACACGTTTTAGGTACATTTTGACCTTTTTACGCAAGTAATGAACTAAATCGCATTTCGCAGTTGTGCGATACACTGAAAATGTTCATCTTTTTAAAATGCTTGTCAATAAAAAAAACTCGCGTTACGCTTATTAAATTATGTTTGCATACTGGATTTAAAACGGAATTTAAAGAAGTTTTCAAACAAAGGACATAGTTGTAAAGTTGTAGAAGTATTTTCAAGCCATGCGCAGAGAAAGGCACTTCTAAATATTGGTTTGGAATGTTAATATATAGAAAATTTTGTTAGTTAAAGTGACAATATTTATGCTTAGAATTTAATAATAATTAAATACTTTTTATTCATATTCATGGTGTACTATTATTTATTTGCTTGGATACGTCACATGTCTCGCATAGCACTAGGAAACAGATACGCGGCGTCACTTAAAACTGCTAAGTTATTTTTTCAATGTGAACATTACATATATTAGCCATTTTCGCAAAATCAAAATCAGGGTATAAGAATGTTTCGTAGTTATTTTACTAGCAAAGTTAATTTAAAAGTACTAACCTTATTTACACTATCTTATTATTAATATTTAGGTGATTATAGGAAGAAATATGAAGAGCTGTCTTTTCAACCAAATCTATAACAGAATAGAACAGGATCGTATTTATTTTATTTATTTATTTGATTTTTCTGAGTTATACGTTAAATGTCTATATAATTTACTAAGTATTTAAAAGGCATGCATTTGAGTTGTGTTCTTAATGTTTTAATTTTCATTCAATAAACATTGATTAATTAATTTGTCTTGTTTCTCCTCGGGTTGAAACTTGCGTAACTTTTATCTTCTTTTTGACCCAGTTGTCAGCAGAAACTCATAACCAACATAATGCATCTAGAATTATATATCAAAAATGTGATTGTTGACTAATACCTTACAAAGCACAAAGGTAATAATACATAAATTAATAATTATATAGTAATTCAATTTTTTTTCATTTCCTAGCCGAATAAATCATTAACTGTTAATTTTTTTCTTATAAATATTTTCATATAGCCTTCAGATTAGATTCTTGAATTAAATATTTGAAAGAAATATAGGGCATTGTAAAAAATTTTTATCAACAGTCCATAGTTTTGTTGTTTATATATTGCCAAAAAATAACTGGGAACCGTTCAGACAAATTATAAAATCGAATTAAGTTAATTCTTGGTTCAGGTGACATTCTTCAGATAAAACATGTTCTCAATTCACGACTGACTATGTGCTTATTCTGATGAAAACATAGCTTACAGATATGTGGTAAATAAAGAAAGTATTCTGATTTATTCAATTTATATTGCTAAATTTACTACTGAAAATATAGTGATAATGCTTGTTGCTACAGAATACTCGATGTTTTGCAACCGTAACTTAGGACTAAAGAAAATTTAGTCCTGTATACACAAATGCTTTGTAATCAACACTCTAATTTTATGCTATTAAGGTTTTGAACAGTTCTGTAAGTTACAATCAACATATCATTTAAATACTAGTATTTACGTGTGTGTTTATATATATTTATGTATAGAGCAGCAAAGAATTCAATGAGAGAATGAAAAAGTTTATTTGGATTCTTTAACATAGCATATTATAACACGAATATTTTTCGTCTCCACTAGGCCATATTTCACAGTGACTAAAAACATACTAAGCAAATAATATCCCTGAGCCCCATTTAATTTTATCTAACTTTTTTGTTTTAAAGAATTCATCTCTAAGCTTATCTCTTAGGTTTACTGTAAAGTACACTTACACAAGTAAAATTGCTCAGAAAAGAAGTGTCTTCAGTTTCTTCTTCTTTGTCGGTAAGTGGTGGCAATTCTTCTACATTCTGAAAGCAATATATTCAAACTAACAAAACTTTATTTTATAGATTGTTGGATAATAGAAGGGTTTCACATCCAAACAATGTTAAGTGCTATTCCTTGACACAAAGTTAAGTGTATCAAAAAGGTGTAAATACCACAGTGTGTATGCTCTCCTGTAAAATTGTAAAACTATACTAAAATAAAAATCATTTGCTGTGGTGCTCTTCAATATTAAATCTATTTGGAATTGATTTTATATTTTTTAACTTGTTTTCCAAGTTCCATTTTGATATTTTTTGCATGTAATAAATGTTATTGCGTATGTCACAGCTGTACTAATAAATTTTATATTAACAAATTGTTTTTAGGAATAAATATATATTATTATCTCCTTGAAAACGATCAAAAGGATATGTCCACGAATAATTTAATTTATTATCTTATTATCTTTTAAAAATATATTATTTTTAAATAAGCTTGAATATTATAAAGCTTCATAACTTATCACACAGCTTGACCATAATAAATAAAATTATTTAGTAGCATCGTGGTCAATGCTTTGTTAAATAAAACTTAGGTTATGTGGATACATCGTAATTTTCAAAAATATTTGAATAAAACAATCAAAACTTCATATTATCAATTTTTACGTGATGGTAAAAAATAATTATTTTTTACTACCAAAATTTATGATAGAACAAACAACACTATCATCATTTTATTTAACAGCTCACCTTGAATAAAAAGTAAATAAGTTATGTTATCCATTAAAAAACGTTCTAGTGCTTTCAGCCTCCCGTCATAGCCGCAGTTCTAACAGGTTTCCCGATTGTGTATGTAGCGTATTCCATATCCACGCCCGTGGGGACCCCGGGACGGAAATGCCGTATGGCTAAGAGAGCCGGGTTTAAAAAGAAATACTAGGGGGGGTAACCCCTATGATATATTTTACTTGTGAATTTGATTATACAAAATTAGACGAAAGTAGTATGTAAATGTTCCTCCTGAAACAGGATGCAGGATGTGGAGCCGGGAGCCGAACCACCCCCTTGGATTGTGACGTCACGGTGGCCATCTTGAATGGGTGTAACCTTGACTTTGACCTTTAACCTTAAAATTAGCCAAAATTAGCCACAAATTTGCCAAAATTTGCCCAAAATTCCTCAAAATTCACCAAAATTTCCATTTTTTGAAGAAAAAAACAGCCACAAAATCTCAAAAAATTCCACAATTCAAAAATTAGGATTTCGATATCCTCAAAAGTCTTTTTGCCTTACTCAGTAATTAACTTTGCACCTCAGTAATAACAAATGATAACTGCACTGTAGCACATTAGAATAAAACTAGCCTGCTGGTAAGACGAGTGCACACACAAGATGGTGTCCTCCAGCAGACGGAACCAAGATGGTGGTAATAACCACTAACTAGCAGGCGGTAGCTCCTGGTAGCATGTACTGAAAATAAAATGTCGGATCCATGTTGGTCGTCAAGATCAAAGTCAAATTTCAAGGTAAATGTCAAATTTCAAGGTCAAAGTTCAAGGTCAAGGTCAAAGGTCAAGGTCAATGTCAAAGTTCAGTGCCTACAGTCGAGGTTAAAGGTATGGTGAACAGAAAATTATACTAGCATGTCGACAGCACACTCTAGTAGATGAAAACAAGATGGTGGTCTCCAGCGGACGAAGAAAAGATGGTGGACATGACGTCATACCAGCTGATGGTATATACCTTGTTATTGGTGGTAGGTCAGTCTGTAGGTGGCTTCTGTGGAAGGATCTGTTGTTGTTTTTTTTTTGTTCTCACTGGTTTCGAACCAATGACGGGAATCGATCTAATCAATCAGTATTCTAATAAGTAAATTTTTTCATGCATTTTGAACTCTTTTTCATTAAAATCGGATAATAAATAAAGATTTTCAAGATGGCGTCCAAATTTCAAGATGGCGGACATGACGTCATACTACCTGATGATATATATGCTATGAAACAAGTGGCGGGGGTCAGTCGTCCAGCAGCCACAGTGAGGGAAGGATTGGTCGCCATTTTAATTTTTTGCCCTCACCGAGTTCGAACCGAGGACTCCGAGCTCCGTGCCGTAAATGTATGTTTTTTAAATATTTTTATTATTTTTTTTTAATTTTAATTTTTTATAAATTTTTTTATTTTTTTCATTAAAATCGAATAATAATAAAGATTTTCAAGTTAGTGACCGTAACGCAATTTGCAACGGTGACGTCATAATCCAAGATGGTGGTCATGATATCCTTATTCCTAAAAATTGCTTATCGAAGGCTGTAGACATGGATGCTTAAGCCGTTTTTAGGAATTTTCGTGGTTTCTAAGGCAAAACGACTTTTGAGGTTTTTCGAAATCCTAATTTTTGAATTGTGAATTTTTTTTGAGATTTTTTGACAGTTTTTTTTTTTTCAAAAAAATTGAAATTTTGGCGATTTTTGAGGAATTTTGGGCAAATTTTGGCTAATTCGAAGGTTAAAGGTCAAGGTCAAATGTCAAGGTCACACCCATCAAAGATGGCCGCCGTGACGTCACAATCCAAGATGGTGGCTCGGCTCCCGGCTCCACATCCTTCATCCTGTTTCAGGAGGAACATTTACATACTACTGACGAAGCTTAAAGATATTCCACATTCCTGTGGGATAGGCCCTAAAACCTTTTACATTCGGAAAATTTTAACAAGGTTTACAAATAAAATTAAATATGCACTTGTGTAAATTGAAGTATATCGATTAATGAACAAAATAGCATTAACAACAACATATTATGTTTAAATCAAACATTCATTTTATTTGGGACAGCGAAATTTTACTTAAAACTAAATATTTTCATTAATAATTTTGAGACTTTTGTGCTATTTAAATAAATATACCTAATGCAAAAAAAATCTAATTTAATGAGAAATATGCTTCTAGTCAATAAAGGTTAGGTAAACTATTAATACGTTAAGAACAACAGATTTAGTTAAAGATTAATTTATGAATTTTCAAGAAATATTGTTTATTTTTTTTCATTTAGGGTTAAACAAGTTCACAGAGTTGTTTCAGTTAGAGGTTTGCCGGTAAATAAAATTTTGCTCAGCTAATAGAAGAAATATTAGTTAAATTTAATATTTTCTATAAAATTTATTTTTCTGTTGGTGTAATTTTGTCAAAAAGATTTTAGTCCGAGATTAGTAATAATTGTTTTGCCATAAACAAGTAACAATTGTTAGTGTTTTTTAACGGTGACACTTATGCACTTACTAATAATATTAAACAACTGAGTGCTTGTAGGTGAAGAAGCTCTGCGCGTTTTGCTGCTTTACCTCAAGCTACAAAGGATCAGTCTCATAAGGAAAGCTCAAATTTATTTCATTTTTATACCATTACACTGCTTTAAGAGCTACTTACGTCAATTTTAACAATTTTATAGAAATATCTCTCAACTAATAATTATGAGGTTAAATTAAAAAATAACAATGTCTTATTGTAAGTCCGACAGAACAACAGTAAAGACAACAGAACCTTAAGTATATAGTGGGTTCTGAACCACATAAAAATCTATTCGATCAATGCTTCACATGCAAGAAATGGCACAGAAAAACAAAAGAACAAATATTATAATAGGTTCACAAGGCAGCAGTGATCAAACTTCTGAACCAGAAACAGATCTTAAGATATGAATTATTTTCTTAACCGCAGCTTATTACAGTTCTGTGTGTTGAAGACACACATGTAACATCCTACAAAGGCTGTGGGAACAGATATTTTGTCCTTGCAGCTACATTTTTCCCCTCAGTGTTGAAAACATTTTGTGGCTATGGAAAACGTTATATTAGTAACGGTGGCCATCCTATGTCAGCCAAGCCATTCAGTGTGAATACTATTATAACATGACATACATTAAAGCAGTTGGGAAGACACGGAGAGGCACAATATTTTTCTACGTTTGAAAATTTTCGCTCATCCAGATTTTAAAAAAACTCACCGTTGTAGTGTCCATTTGGGCTTGGGTTGTAACCGAATCTGATAGAAGCGCCGAAACCCAGGTTTACAAACCTGGCAGACTGAAAAGCGTCGCCATGTCTTGGATCGCAGCCTCTCTCGAGCTGCGGCTGTCGGTTTCTGGGCAAGGGGCGCGGTCAGAGTGCTGACCTTCCCTCTCCCTGGCCGCTCTGCACGTCGTCCCGAGTGATTCTGCACTCGCCCTTATCAGCGACGAGTTGCTTCTCGCGCGCTGTTATCTGTCCGGTGATAGCGCTGTCGTCGGCGAGGCACTTCCCCGTCGAACGATCCTAGTTCTGCAGAAAATATATGTGTTTATAATCTTCAAACCACACAGGAAAAAAATGTGTACTTTTACAAAATATTCTTTTGGATATATTCCAAGATATATTTCGTAATACACCAAGAAAGATATTGTAATTTTGCACAACACATGTCTATGGTTATTTCCGCATATATTAAATACGTTTTTTCCAGATAATACTGACTATTTATTACTAAAATCGGTGCATTGTTTTATTTTGTTGATTAATTTTTCATTCCAAAATATTTTTTAAACTATAGGAAAGATAAATGAATATTCAATAATTGGACTTTATTTTGTTTTACTGTGCTTATTATGGTGCACAGATAATACTGGAAAACTATTCAGAAAACAGATTATAAATAATTGGCGTAGGAGTAGAAGTGCAGGGAGTGGAGCGGGTTAGTGACCGACCGACCTCTGACGTCCAACCATCGTCGACTCAAAATTCCTCAAAATTCCTCAAAAAATGACTCAAAGTTCCGAACGATCCGAATATTGTCCTTACTTCAAAGGAAATATTCCCGTTTTTAGGAAATACTTCCTGTGTTTATTCCAGAAAAATTCAAAAAAAAAATGTCCCCATTGAGGCTTAAATTAACCATTGGAAAGCCTCAAATAAGCCTAGAGTGGGGAGCTTTGACCTTGACTTCGACCTCCACTGTGGCACCTCTCGTTACGGCCGCCAAATTGAAAATCCGTGAATATTACCCGATTTTAACTCAAAAAATTCTAAAATTGATAAAATAATAAATTAAAAGGAAAATAAAAACTATTCCGCCATATTGGATTACGACATCATGCCCGCCATCTTCGATTCTATAATGTTACACCTTTCGTTACGCCCGCCATCTTAGATTATGGAAAAGCAGTTTTTGTCTCGGACGCCATTTGTATGTGAATAATGTCATCGTTGAAATTTTCGTTATGGACGCCCTCTTAAAAATCCGTAATTATGAATCTATTTTAATAAGAATGTTTTTAATAAAATTTTATTTTATAAATCAGCCACTTTCAAAACTGGCCGCCATCTTAAAAATCCCAAATTATTGTCTGATTTTAACATGGAAAAATTCTAAATTAATAAAAAATTAATTTCATTAAAGTTTAATAAAAACGTTCATGCATCATTGAGTACTCGGTTCGTACCGAGCGAGGGCGGTAGATTAAAAATGATGACAATTCCTTTTTCAAAGCAAGCCACCAGCAGACTGACTTGCGACCACTAATGCCTAGGTAGATATTATGCCAAACATAATGACGTCATGACAGCCATCTTGTTTTCGCCTGCTAGAGGCCGCCAACTTGGATCCGAGATATTGTTTTCGTGTACTATAGTGCACTACCGACATATTAGTTTAATTTTTTACCCGCTAGAGTGCATGAATAATTTATTGCCATGATACCAGCCATCTTGTCCTTTGGGCACCATCATGAAATTCTCCAATTATTAAGCTATAAATTTGGAAAAAATACCAAAAATAATTTTAAAAAATAACTTGTTAATTTACTGACTTATTTGATCGATATCCATCCTTGGTTCTATCCTTACTCGACGCACAAAAAGATAATTAATTAAAAATTAATAATAAAATGACAGGTTCAAGAAAAAAACATAAAGAAAAAAATTTATTATAGAAATTCTAAAAGTACAAAAAAAAAGGAAATTATAACCGTTTCTCGATGTCTACAGTCTTTTTAGAAGGCGAAGCGAGTCCTTTGCATGATATGACATGTGTTTCAGGACATCTCCACATGACAGTCGATTAACCAGCTACGTCTATTCGGTATCCATGCACATCAGTCGTTTGGCCAGACACGCATGCCCAGTCGGTTGGTCAGGCCAACAGGCCATGTTGATGGCAAGGTACGCCCAGTCGGTAGCACAACACGTATATTCAGTGGCCAGAAGCGCATGTCCAGTAGGTGGCCAGCCACATCTAATTGGTAGCCAGACGCATCCAGGAGGTGGTCAAACACATCCAGTCATTATCCAGGAGGTATTTCTCTTCGATGATCCGAGAAAATTTTAAACAGTTCATGTACAAACCATGCTCACAGGCAAAGCGTCTCCGAACCACGAGGTTAGGTCATCACCTTCTAAATGTGAAACAGGTTTAATTCTACAAAAACCAAACACGCTCATTTCGTAATGGTGAACGTCAAAGTAATGATAGTTATTATGCATTATATTTCAATGTGACTCAAGTTCAGTGATGCTTCTGGGAAAAGCTGACAGACTCAAAGATAAGATAAATTATAGATTACCAGCAATCTTGAAGCTTGCAATAAAATTCGCGGAAAATTGCAAGGCAACTTATTTATCTTAAACCGTGTTATCAAATAGTACCTGCAGCTAAGCTCACACAAGCACGTAGCACAATAATTTTTGTTTACATCAAACAAAATAGTTTTTGAAGTTAAAAAATACATTGATGAATAACAAATAAGGAAGTTTAAATAATGTTTAACAAGTACCAGTAAAAACTGTATCTAACACAAGGCATTTTCACTTCTATATCAAAAAACATTTTTCTTCTCTTTCAATTGTAATTTCCTTTATAACAAAGGAACAATAATGTCAATTACTAAAATATTTTTTTTAAATGGCCAAAATTTATTAATATTAAAAATTATTTGAACAAACGGCGGTTTTATATATTCAATTAAACAATAGGAATTAAGAATGTTAATATTTAAAATATTTAAATATTCTCAAAAAAATATAGCAGAAATATAATACTGTAAAACTGAAGATTACTAATAAATTAATGGGAAGGTAAACAATAAAAATACTTGATCATAAGTTTCACCTATTTTTTTAATCAAATTATTATTATACAGCATATTATGTGTTGATTTACTTACACAATGCATTGAGAGTTTAAAACGCCTCTAATACGGATAAAATACTTCTGTCAATTTGTTGATTTCCGAACTCTTTTGATAAAACAGATGTACTACAATTTTTGTGACGACCACACTCAAAAGTTCACAATTGTTTCCATGAATAATAGAAAATCAAATAACGTAAACTTACTACCTTTGTTTCGTTACACACTTTATAAAGAACTTGTTTATAAAAAAACTCACACCAATGCAATCCATTAAGCTTTGTTGTACAGAAGTTTTATTGTAGTAGGTTCTCCTTTGTCCTAACTGTTGTTTAAGTGGTTGAGTTGTCTCTCGAACTCCATACCGCAGAAGTCAGTGGTAAACCTTTGCAGAATCACCTTGGTGTACCGCGGTTTTCCGCACTGCGGCGTTGTCTGGAGTTACCATTGCACGGAAATGTATATCAAGGACCCATTATCACCATCATTATCATCCCTTGACTAGTATGTAAACAGTTTAAATATCCTCTAGTGAGGGCAAGACAGCATATTTCAATGACTACATTGGTTAGGCTATTTCTGCTACCTGTCTAGTTAAAAAAACAATTGCAGGAGAAACCACCAACACAATTTAATAATTGGCTATTTCATTTGCCAATAAGCAAAAATAGCTACATACGTGAAAATATATAAATGAGATACGGTCACATCTGCCGTGCAAAACCGTATAAGTTATTATAACTGCATTAAGAAATAGGTGGTTATCGCTTGCTGAAAGGTGATACCCTAATCTTCCGTCATCTTCCAAGGAAAAGTATGAAACCACGCACAAAAATTATAAACCATGAAATGAATATAATAAATTAGGGTTACCCGAAAAACCCCGAAGAAACTCATATGCTGAATGTGGACTAAGTTTCTCTCGTGATAAAATTGGGACTTGCAATGAGAAAAGAGTATGGTTTTAGGAACCAAACTTAGGTACCCATAACGCAAATAGACTGTTACCATATGAACAACATTCTTGGTTGTTGGTAACATACGCTAATATACCGTGGATTTTGGGGGGGGGGGGGGGGGTAAATGGTCTCCAATTAAGTAAATTGCCTTTACATTTTTTTTCCTGGATAAGTATCAGTTTGATTAGTTTGCTGCTTCCCGATGTTATAGTAACATTTTATAACTGAACGTTTAACTCATTGGTTTTGATTTGTATTAAACACTTTTCAGTTTGTGTACTTTCCAAACAGTGCGATTTTCATGAGTTGAAAAAATTCTAATTTTTTTTAACTCAATAGTTTTTGTGTTATTCTCACCATAACAGGTCATTTTCTTGTAGCTTTAATGATACAAAAAACTAAATTAGTGAAACTGAAACATTAACGAAGAAAATTCATCACCGCTATATTAGGATACCTCTGAAACTTAATTTTAATTCTAAGTCATACCATTAGTAAAACTTTTGACATCATAAATTTTATTTAATGCCTTTTAATAATAAGTAAAACTAAATTTCGGAGCACAATGTTACAGTCCCTTAAGAAGTTTAAGTGTTATTATGTTTGCTGTTAAAAACAACTTAATTGTGATGGCAACAGCTTGATAAATTCTACGCAGGTTAGAAAAGTGTTTTATTTCGAAAATAATATATCAAATGAAAATGTTAAAGTTTAATATAATTAAAAAGTATCTGCGTTCAAAGTATCTTACGACATTAAAGTAATATAATCCGTTTGGCCAATCAGCTCAAAAGATCGTCTTTTGAACATCCCAATTATTTGAGATTGTTGAAAAACGATTTTTGATGTGTAACATCTTAGCTCTCGCTGTACGGCATTTGATAGGAGTAATTTCGTGAATGGAATGGAATTCACATAGAACGAAAATATGTAACCACATCTGTGGCGTATCTCGCGAACCAAAGTTCACAAAGTCAAAGAAAAACTTTAAAGTATTAACTGTTTAATGAATTTTAGCAAGATGGACAGTATTTCAGTGAAATGCCTCGTCGAAAATCAGGCCCAAATCTGGGGTTTATTAATTTTTCAGGTGTTTTTTTGCTTTAATCGGAGCAGTTTCGTTATATAGTTTAAAATTTCGCTCTACAAATCGAATGATTCAATAGTCAACGTAGCCACTCCGGCAATGAATTCTAGCAGCAGGCGCGGAAACTACGTGTGAATCGCGTCAAGCAATGTAGTTGAAAACACAATTGACGCATGCTTGTCTTTGCAACATTATAACACATGAATTTGCTCGTCACCGAGGCTATATGTTACACATTCCTTGTCATCACTGAAAAACTTGCTCACGTTGTGTATGATTGTAGTTTTTTCTCTGTTAAACTATGACAAGTGCCTTAGTTAACGTTAATCATTAAACGAATACGTTTAATTATTCTTGGAAGACTTATGATGAAAGACTGAAGCTGTGTTATTAGAACCTTTACCAAGCTTGTTTACGTTTGTTATCACGAATGTTTAAGTATTCTAATGATCTGCGTGCAGCTGTGTAAGAAAGCAGATGCCACCATCTAAAAATATATTTATGTTTACTCTCGTATTAAAGTTTGGTTATTTTATTCATGATAATCTTGAGAGTGATAAGCTTTCAGATTTTAGGGCTGCTTTTCTAAAGTATTTATTTACTTTTTTAAGTAAAAGGTACCCTAATTATATTTACGATATATTAGTAATTGCCTTTTTTCTGTTTGAAGGTCAGGGAGAGACATAAATAGTACTTTTTTGTTTCTTTTGAGTCAGAAATTTGGCTTGTTTACGTGATAGAATTTAATTAAAATCAGGTACGCAGGCAGAGGCGACAGGTGACATGGTTTGTCTCCTAGCAAGGTGGTTTTTGTAAGTACCACGCATTTTGGAAATACTGTAATTGGGAAAACCAAGCATGTTTGTGCGTGACTGCGCAGCAGTGTGGAAGAAAGTAATATGCATGCAGTAAAGTATTTCCATTACCAATCAGCAAAACTATACATTTTGTTTAGAATTTCACTACCAAACATCATGGAACATCTCGTGTATGTGTATAAGCAGAACCATTTTACTGTAGCTCTCTTGCGATATTGTAATGGAGTAAAGAAGATTTTTCATTAATGTGTGTCTGAAACTTTCCGAAACACTAAGAAATGGACCAAGAATAGTGTTATATGTCATGTATTACACCTGTTACAAACACGCTAAAAGAATTCTCATACTTTCACAAACTCATTTCCAGTAGTCCATTGTCTTCATTAGCACTAGGTTTCTGAGTTAGTCTCGTAGTTGTAAAAATTTTGCTTGAGTTAACGTGCGAACAACTGACAATATTTTATAGTTCTGGTTTTACAATGAAGCGATGGACAGTTTTTTCATTTAGTAATATTATCAAGTGATATTGCATTAACGTACGCAGCACGATTTACTTGAGCAACAGAATATTTTTGCTGTTCTACAACAATTAAATGTTTGTATTAACTGATAAAGTATTATTTTTTACAACAAAACCACCATTATGTGATTTTATAAATACAAGGTTCGTTGCTATAAAATGCGGAGCAAAAATTTATAATGTAGCACTAAAGCACTGAAGCACTAAAGCACCAAATCACTAAAGCACTAAAGAAAGCTTGTGTGTGATCGCTAAAAATCGTTTTACGAGTATATTTTGTAACTTTAAAAAGATTATATAGTTTAGAATATTTTTTCCTAAAGTATATGTAAACTGCTAAGATAAAAAATAAATATGTTTCTTTGGAAATGTTACGTGCTTAAAGCATTTAGATAGACGATGCCAGACATAACATCCGTTCGAAATATTATCCTAGCTATGAACCTAATTAGTTTTACGTCTACTTTCAGTAGCCTACTTATTATTACAGGCCATTAATAACTGAAAAATCTTGCCTTCAAATATGTATTTATGTTTTTAAAATTTCATTGAATGAAAATGTTGAATTATAATTATAAAATTTAAATATTCACTTTATTGTAAAATTATAATAAACAGATATCGAAAATAAAACCGTGTATCAGCTATTGCAACAATCAAAATACAATATGTAGGAAGAAGATAGCAAAAAAAAAAAAAGAAGCAGAAGATATACTAGAAATCTACCACGGTTAGAACTAAAAAAACCTATCAGTAACTAACTTTTAGTTACTTGTTATTCTTTAATTTTTTATTTAATAATATAATATTTTCTGTCAATCTAAATTTCTTTCAGAATTGCATTGTTACTGATTTTAATTTTTTTTTTTTACATATGCCATTGCTGGTTATCTCTCAAAATGACAAAAAAATATGAACACGCAAACACATACTACAAAACAAACCAAATTAAACCGATGTCAAAAGTTAAATGCATAAAACACACATAGAATTCCGTATAAGGAATTAGTCATAAAATAATATCGCAGCACAGACGAACACAGTGGACTGACGAGACAGCAATGGCGCTTGTCTAAAATAATGTTTTTAAAATAAATCTTTCCCCAGTGCAAGAATCGTTGAAATAACGTGTCATTGTTATTGTTACAAATGTGTGGAGGAAATGAAAGAAGCTAAGTATGTAAGTGAAGTTCTTTGGGACGGACGAAAGTGCCGACGCCCTTTGTGTCTTGTTCGTCTCGCCACGCCCTCTGGGGTATTCGCCTCACGTCGCGCAGTTGCCAAGGGGCGCCTTCGATCCGCGGCGCGACATGAAAGACGCCCCCGCCCCCTCCCCGCACCCCCACCAAGCTCAGCTCCGACGCGCGCGCCATCTTGGCGTGTCGGAGCTGCGGGACGGCGGTCGCTCGTCCGGGCGCACGATCTCTGAAAGCGCGGGGGCGCTAAGGGCGACACAGACTCGCTCATTGCCCGTCTCTTCGCCTCTACGCGCCAAGCACCGAACTAGGGCGTAGTCTTCGCGTCGATGACGTGCCTACATGTGACTTCAAGCGGTGACCCTGCAACTTTATGCTGGAATATTACACTACCGTGTAACAATTGTTGCATACCCAAAAACAAAACAAAAAACGTTTTTAGCCTTTTTCTCTGTCAAAAAAATTACATGTTAAAGACAGACGAAAGCATGGAACGGAACTTATACACACTAGTGCAATGGCTTTTAAATGCTATTCGAAATTGGGCACACTTAAAAAATTATTGCGCGGTTTGTAAAAGGCGCGTTAGGCGAGCCAGCCAGGCGGCCACTTTAAGGAAGACGAGGACCAAAATTGTATTGCCTCGTCGCCCTTGTAGATATTGGAAGTGACCTGCAAAATTCGCGATGATAATTGGAGAAAAACTGAAATGCATTCCTTATTATGTGTCCATCCAAAAGTTTAAGACCTAATTTAAGGCCTAATTTAATAAGTATAGTAATTTTTGTCTCTAACCTTATGGTTGCAATTACTTATTGATTTTCCCATTATAGAAATTGATTATATATATAACACAAAATGTAGAGTCGAAAAAAATTTTGTTATGTTATAATGTTTCGAGAAAAATATAATAAATATTGATACGGATTATAAAATAATAAATAATAATCGTCGTGGGAAAACTATTGGGTTCGTAAATGGATAGCCCAATTAAATATTTTACTACACAGTTTTATTGATTGCCAATATTTACATCACTAACAAATAATCTTCTAAAAATGCCTAATAATCAATTACACTTAAAAATGTTTATTCTCCAGTCACTCGGTTCTTACACACCGCACACCTCGCTGGGCCGCACCTCTGGCGCAACTCTCGCCGCAGCACCCCTCGTGGACCTCCGTCGCGGGACTCCGTCGCCGCACTCCGCCGTCGCCGTCGCACTTCCCTTCGCCGAGGAACAACTAGACGCTTCGCTCGGAACTTCGCTCGGGACTCTCGCTGCACCCGCGGCACTCTCACCACCCAACTTTCGCCGAGAAACCCGCTCGCCGAGGAACTCCCCGCAACCGCGGCACTATCGCCCGGAAAACTCTCTCCCAGAGGCCGGCGTCCTGGGTTTATGTAGGCCCAGGCGCCACTTCTAGAAGTGACGAGCGCGGCTGGGGCCAGTCGCGTCATCCCGCGCCAACCCGACGCCAGATTTATCGAGAAAGGCGTCAGGAGCTCACGCGACCGCAGGCGGAATTCCCACAGCTGCCAGGTGTCAGGTTACTGTCGCCGAAGCAGAGCGTTGCGCGTGGAGCGGAGGGGAGGAGGGAGGGGAAGCGGCGACCCTTGTAATCTACCAGGCGCGCGCACCACGTCTCACATTGCGGCGGCCACGTGACGTCAGTGGCCGTGCGGGGCCGCCATCCAGCTCGCACCGCGGCCCTGCTCAAGTTAGTAATAATATGTATTACCTTTTCCAAGAATGTAGTGTTTTTTACATCCTCAATTTGTAAAGAGAAATGTGCAAACAAATATAAGTTCCAACGTATAATTTATCACTTTATTTTAGTATAAAATTGTCTTACTAAGCATTAAATGTCATTACAAAGTATTTGTTCAAAACTTTAACTTGGTTCTAGTAGATTAGCTACAAACGTCACAAAGTGGTTACACACTGTGCAGGTATTCTACAATAGACAAATCACAAAGTAATTTATAACAGACGCCTAGAACCAAAATATTTTTATCTGGAATTTACTAATGGCCTGAAACTTTTGGTGGAACCTGCACACTTTAACAGCGTTCTCATTGGACCACAGGCAGTTTACAGGCCTAGAAGAACACGAAACTAACAACATTAGGTACACCATTCAAATGATCCAATTAAATGCAATCAGCAGGAAGGTAAAATGTGGCAGTATCAAATCTAAAATAGACACGACTTATTTGTATACTTGTGTGTGTAGTTAATCCTGTTGCTTGTGTGTTCCACCAGACATAACAAGTAACACAGAATATGACTTACAAATTCCTGCACTACAGCTAATCTACTGATGGCTACATCCTAAACCAATCACACCGTGTGTCCCGTAAGTCTTTATTGGCACACAACACACACACACACACAAACACACAGTTATGCAAAACTCAATTTCACACCACTTACACTTTGACTTCAGAGAGCTTAGCTTGGAAAATGGCATAAATATATTATTTCAATGTAACAGTGACTTTTTAAAAACCGATATGTCCATGTCAGATCTAAGTCTAGTTTCGCGAACATCAAGCATTCAGGGCAAGTAAAATACATTTAATCATTCACAAAGAGATATTATTTGAGGTTATGTTTGTATTCTTCAAACACGTCGCTTACTTGTTGGTTAAAAAGGCATATTTACATGTTTAAGATACACACAGTTAATTTTTGTTTCTAAAACGTTCCCTGGTGGGCTAAACAAATATTCACATAGGATTTTAGCTGGTGACAGATAATTTACAAAATTTTCTTTAATAACTTCTGACGTGGTAAATAATGTAGTGATTATCAACTCTACACAGGTCACAGTATTTAAATGTCTGAATTTACTTTCCTCAAATATATTTTTTTTCCTTTCGAATGCTATATTTCCAATAAGGATTAAATATCTGATTTCGTTTGAAGTTTATAGAATTTGATTGTCCAATCAATAATTTTAAATTTCATGGAACATTAGCCTCTTTTTAAACATTTTCACACTTGTACTGTTAGTCCAGTCATCAACGACTAAAGCGCTGGAGCGGCAAGTAACTGGAGTCAACGCGATACCATCCAGCGATTTTGTCCGCAAGAGATGGAGCTCACAGGCGAGCAGCTGGTTAAACTCGCTCGAGTGAACTAATGCCTCGCGCGCAATATCAGAAGCAGTGCCGAGAGCGATCATGCTGTGGCACGACACTGGACTAATATCTAACATTCCAGAGGACACGGTTTTGAATTCTTTTCAGCCATATTGATTTCCGTCCCCATTGGTTTCCCGAAATCACTCCAGGAATTGGCTGGGATGGTTCCATATCATTCGAGGTCTGATCAAAAAATACGGTTAGTGTTTATAGCGATAACTGCTAACGCTACATATATTTGAAGTTAAAGGCCCGATAGCCTGATCCGTTGAGATAGTCAGTGTCACGTTTGAACAAGTTGTGACTTGTCAGTCGGCTTTCAGAGCAGGAAGAGTGAGGTCGTGTTTACCGTGTCTGTCGCGCGTCATGGATAGAGACTCAGAAATTTCGAAGTTTCGTTTGGCCTCAGGGTAGAATTCAAAGTCATACGCGTGCTCAACCCATGCTAGCTTTCCCATTGCTTGATTTCTTAGAAAGAACATTTTTAGCCTTGTTATTTGGCACTGTCTGATTCGCTTACTTCTCTCCTAGCAGGGCATTGTTGGCTCACGGTCGTAGAGGGGCGTGTCCAAGTAACTGCGGTCCATTCACGAACACAGTGCGAGAGTGTGAAGGTTTTCATTCTAGCTCTAGACTAAATGAAAGCGCTAAATTTCCTTATCTCTAATCATGGATTTCAATGCGTTATAAAAATTTTTTTTTTTTTTTTTTTTTTTTTTTTTTGCGAAACGGAGCCCGTAAAAAGGATTGTGCCATAGCCTAAGGAAAACTTTTTGACACCGTTCCCGGCATTGAGAGGGCGACGACCGAGTAGCTGGAGGCCCTTCCGAAAGAAGCCTTCCAGAAATTCGTCAAGTTATAGAATCAACACTTGGACACGTGCGCATTGCTAGCCAAGGAGAGTATTTTCAAATAGATTTGTTCAAATTGTATGTAAGCCTATTACTTTGTTCGTAATAAAAACTATTCACCGTATTTTTATCACACCTCGCACAGTCCATCTCTTATGACCTCGTTATCAGTGAGACGTAAGGTTGACAAACACGTGCAGGGTTTACGCTCGATTGTCTGTAAACTCTTGCAGTACACAGTTTACAATCGTTGAGTCGGAGAATACTGGACTGACATCATCATGATCAGAATCAAGGCGACAGCTTCATACGGGACTTGCAGTCAAATGCAGAACCTTTGCGCCCGAATTTATTTTGCATTATCCACGAAGAAACATTTTCTTGGGTACTCTGAGGCCACGCAAAATTTTTAGATATGGTCCTGCAAATTTTCCGTTACCATGGAAGACTCCAAATTCATGTGCAAGGTCACGGAGGCATGGTTTGTTGATAAATGCATTACTGTCGCATTGTAACCCCTGCCCTGGTTCCACATGACTTTTCATAAGATGGTTTGAATATTTGGCACAAGCCCCTAGTCGTTACAGTTGGTATTAAAATGTGTGACACTTTGTATTTTGGTCTGTTGTCAATGGAAATTTTGCATGTTACTGCTATTAAGGCGTTTCACTAACGTATAACTCCGACTTGGTTCATAAAATGTAAGACCTCTTTTTAGATAAAACTAATTCAGTGGCTCGGGATGACACTACTGTAAGGGCCGTATTCCAAGACACAAAAATAAGGGTTTAGGTGTTGAATATGCAATACCTGTATCCTAATTATATTCCAAGTGCATGATAGGACACGGCCAGTCCCTTATTTTTAAGGCACTGATTTTTGGTGTCCTATCTGTTGCCGATTTAATCCATAACTGTATATATTTTTTTTCCTTTTTAATGAACTTTAACGGAACTTTTACGATTACATTTCCCCCCCCCCTAATATCTTAAAAAACAGCAAACATAAATACGGCCAAAAATTCATTGTTTATTCTTGTACAACCAAAATTAAATATTTTATTTCACATAATTCCATAGTTTTAAAAAATAAGCTAAAATTACGATGGATTCCACGAAATACAACTGTTTATAGCCTCGCACAAGTCCTCGTTTATTAAAACGGCTGCCGATCTGATACCTTTCAGGGGTTCAGTTAGGACACGTTTTGGAATATGACCCGAGAGTTAGGGTACGGCAGTTGCCCAACAAGGCAGTGCATATTCGCTACATTACTGAAACGCCTTGGAATACCGCCCTAAGAGCCCAAACATCTTGATGGATAAAAAACTTAATTTTACCTTTCAATTGAACAAAGAAATGTACTGGCAAGACAGAGGACTCTCAATCTGAAGGTATCGGGTTCTAATCCGGATCGAGATATCTGAATTTGGTTCGACATGGTTCTCCATATCTGGCAAATTACGGGGTAGTTCCTTACATTAGGACGTTATATATCCTCTCCTTAGCTTTTCTGAGCTGTAACATAGCGTGTGTGTCCGCCTGCACATCTTATTTGTCCAAATTTCCAGTGGCCTAGGGCAAACTACAGTGTATGGGCTCGTTTTCGTTTTAAGTTATGACTAGGGGCAGATATTTTTCGCGAAAAGTTCTGAACACCTATTAGACTACAAAAACTTACGCCCACGCCAGCGGTTTCTTCTCTGTAATTGGCGGACGTCTGCAAGAGAAGCTGATGACATATTTGTCTCGGGCCATTCAGAACGCGTTTGCTTCCGCACTGAATTACTGTGATTGGTATTGTAACAAACGACATGTACCTGACAGAAACTCACCCAATCACGAAACGCAGACGATGCTGCAGTGTTTTAACATTTTGCTAGTCTCAGAATCTTTTCGCGAAATAAGCATGCCCCTACATATTTATCCCACGTCTTCAAGTCGTCCGAATTATTGTATCTTTGCGAAGGACAGTCTGCTAGTCTGTTACTAGCCGACTAACTATTTTACAGGCCCCAACCGTTGATTCCATCTTATTTTTTTGTGAGTGTTGTTGCTTTGATAACATACAAGAAGTTTGTAAGAGCTGCGAGTAACTATACGTATAGGTCCATGTAATTTTCGCAAAGCGATTTCTAGACCATCTGCATGTTAAAACATAGTAGCATTTTCTGTGATTCGTGGTTGGCTGGGTTTATTTCAGGTGCATGTCTACTGTCAGTACACCAATCATAGCCCCCAAGACGAGAAGCAAACGCGTCCTGAATGGCCCGGCCAAACAGGATAATGGCTTCTCTTGCAGACTGCCGCCAATCACAAGGAAACAATTGCTAGTGGGGCTTATCTTATTGCAGATTAATGCTCGATCAGATTATTTCGCGAAAAAATGCATACCCCTAACTACACGTATATTCATGAGGTGTCTGTTTCCTCTGGGGCCTGGGGCGTGAAGAGCTGTAAATATGAAATTAATTGTTCCAGCCGCAAGCATTACGGCCGGAAGGAGCCGGTGGAGCACAAATGACTTGTATGTGTGCAAGTGAGTGGGTTCATCCTGGTACCAGAGTGTTGCAGGTGTCTAATGATTTCACGTTGTCTAAAACTGACCACAGGTTTGCGACACGCCTTTCAACTCTGTGACTGTAACAGATTCAACTAAAGAAACATGTAAATAAGGATCGCAGGCTTTCGGGGCAATTGTGTCTGAGATTGCTTGGATTGTAGATTCTAGCCGCGTCGAAGGCGAAAATTTCACCAACGTTTCGGTCGATTTTCCAGTCGTCATCTCCACGGTAGTACCCACCCTACCAACATTTCGTTCGACATTGGAGTCGCCTCCTTCAGGGTAGTAGTTATCTACCGACGTTTCGGGGTCACATTGGAGTTGTCATCTTCAGAGAAGCAGTTACCCTCCTACGTTTCGGTCGACATTGCAGTTGCCATCGTCATGGAAGCAGTTACCTACCAATATTTTTGTCGACATTGCAGACGCTATATTCAGGTAGCATTACCTAATGTCGACCGAAACGTAGGTGAAATGTTGTCCAACCCGGGTTCCAGAGGCCCCACGCCAAGAGACTTCAAAGAGAGAGTTGTGGCGTGTTGCAGAGCCGGCGGCCGTCAAGTGCGAGAAGGGCTGCGAGGTGTGCGAGGGCTGCGGTCAGAAGATCCAGGACCGCTTCCTCATGCGCATGGCCGACGCCAGCTGGCACGAGCACTGCCTGGCGTGCTGCGAGTGCGGCCTGCTGCTCAGCCACTCTTGCTACTGCCGCAACTCCAAGCTCTACTGCAAGACGGACTACGATAGGTGAGGGCCCACCCTTCCGTCACGGGTAGTGCACTCACTTTGCACTAAGGCCCGCTCTGCAACGGCGAGGGAACAGAGACGGGTCTGCTGCTGCCACAGTGCGCGGAATTGTAACAAATCGCAACCAATGAGATTGCAGTTCAAGATTACGAAATATCAATTTATTATAAAATATATATGAACGGGCATAATTCCCATCCGTAAAAATAAAATAAACACTGTTTTAATAAATCACTGGATATTCTTGCACTTGAAACCATTTTTAGTGTATTTACAACATAAACAAACATGGCTACCACCGCAGCCAGTACTCTGCTTCTATTGGTCACACGGAGTAACGTAAACGGAAGAGCTCAGCATTGCCGAGCTAATCCGTACGGGTCCGTCTCCGTCTGCGTGCCATTGCAGAGACTCTGTTCCGGGAGGTACGTCCCCGTTTACGTGTGACTTTATATAACTGGACCTAAGAGCTGTGTGTTAAAACCTTGTAGCATTGACTGAGTTTTGTGGTTGGCTGGAATTATTTCAGGTATATGTCAGCACACCCATCATAGCCATCCTGAATGGCCTGGCAAAATAAGGCAATGGCTTCTCTTGCAGACGGCCGCCAATTTCAAGGGAACAATCGCTAGTGCAGTCATACCTTATTGCAGTCGAATGTGCAAACAGATTATTTTGCGAAAAATACGTTTCTCCTAGGTATGGGTGTCAAAATGCATAGTCTAAACTCGTCACAAATATATTTTGCATTCAATAACAATGTCAAATTGAAACTAAATTAATGTCGATAAAAAAATCCATAAATAGGTTGTGTGGGTTCGTATATGTCATGAAAATTACCAACGAGCCATAAAGATAAGTACAAAAAATTGGTTGTCTGTAAAGTCGGTTTACGGACGATAGTTTAACGTGACAACGTCATAACAAAACATTAATGAAATGATTTATCCAGAAGAAAAGGAAATATCATATTCGGCCTGAGACTGAGCCGTAATAGGTTTTTGCATCCAAACCACTTAGGCATTAAAAATATTATATTCTTTGAGGAATAATTTTTTTTTAATTTTTCTATCTTTTGTATGATAAAATATACCTTGTATACTTTTATGAATAAAATTAAATCATTTTTATTGAATTATCACTATTTTGTATGGATACAAAGGAGTGAAATGAAATGTATAATTTAATAAATAAATTTACTTTTATTTGCATTCATTATTCAAATATATTTATTACTTTTGTAATGTTACGTGCGCCGTATTTATTTTTACAAGTTAAAAAAAAAATTCGCACATGCCGGGATTCGAACCGACAACTTTACAATTAGAAGCTAGTGCTGCTGACCGCTCAGCCACGAGAACACAGTTCATTATTGGAAGTTTCAGATATTATATATAAGTTTATAAAAATTTTGTTCACGGTAGGGGAATAATATTATTTCGTTTTAATAACTCGATTTTATAACAAATACGCATCCAAAGACACCAAACTTATTTATAAGGTGTTACAATATTTTTTAAAACATTGTGCAAAAGATCCCGGTTGTAATTTGAATTATTATGTGTAACTGTAAAACACCATTGTTGGTTCAAAACATATTTGAATATGCAACATTACTTTTAAATAACCGTACCGATTGTGCTGAAAATCGGTGGACGATCGTTAAATTACATAATATTAATAATTCAAACGACGAAAATATGATTGAAAAGTCAAATCGATGGTCGTTCCAATCGAGTGGAAGAGAGATGCCACGCATGCGTACAATGAGCAAACAGGAACATCCGTAGTGGGACATCCGTAGTGGGACACTTTTTCTTGCGTGCAGCCGGCGTTCGTCGATTTATTAGACGTTGTCACGTCAAAAAAATTGTCACAGCAAGGCTATCCATATTCGATTTCCAGACAGTTTTCTCGAGGTACTCCGGTAGCACTCCCTCATTCTGTCATCAAACAATTCCTTCAAGTCCAATGCTCCATCACCAACTAATCACATTTCATCGTCTCTAATGGAGTCAATGTGGAAGAGACGCTAAGATTACCTCGAAGGAAAAAAAAATTGCTTGTTGAACTTCATGTTCAACTTTGAATCTAAACTCGTGTTTAGTACGTTCCCATGTTTTGCGGGCCAGAGAAGCTATTTCCTAAAGTGACAAGGCCAACGAGGGTGCATTTGCCGTAGCTGCTATTGAATGCTCGTGTCTTGCTTGGAGATAACTACGAGCTGGTAAAAACTGTTCTACTAGTAGTATAGGAATGGCAGTCCGGAAACAGAGTTCATGGTATGAAGCCTAAGCCTAATTCCACCATATTGTATGACGCCACTGTTGCACTTTTCGTTACGGTCGCCATATTGAATTCTGATGCCACGGTGGTCATCAGAGATGACCTTGACATTTGACCTTGACATTTGACCTTGAACTTAAACTCAGTGGCCATATTTTATCAATCATTTTGTTTTTCCACCATCTTAGTTTCTAGAAAATTCCCCCCCCCCCCTAATTTAATTATGACATCACCATTGCAATTAATTTTCAAAATTGCAGAATGTTTTTATTGCAATTTTTTCATTAATTTTTTTTAATGATTTTAATATTTTTATCATCAAAAGTAGATAATAATTTTGATTTTTCAATATGATGGCCGTTACGAAAATTGGACATTGACGACATAATTGAAAATTTGCATTAATGGCATTAATGACATCAGTGAGTTGGGGTGGCTTTTAGATGCCTATTTTAATCCGCTTTTCAGACTTTTTAGCCTCTGGCATTTTTGAGGAATAAACACGGGAAATTTCCCCTCAAAAAGGTAATTTTTCCCTCGAAACAAATAAAAAAAAATTCTGAAATTTGGAAATTATTTTTGGGGAATATTTTTTTCCTTGACAACTGAAAAATTTTGCGAATTTTAGCCAAATTTGGGCTTATTTTAAATAATTTTTGGTAAATTTGGAAGGTCAAGATCATCCAACATGGCCGCCAGGACGTAATAATCCAAGATGGTGGCGAAAATCCTTAAAAAAAAAATTTTATCCCTGCGCTCGGAGCACCTTTTATATACTACTGACAAGTAGTATACGAATGGGGCTCCGGCACCAGGGTCCAGGGTCCGGTGCCGGGTGCCGAGCCACATCTCTGATTATGACGTCACGACGGCCATCTTGGATGAGCGTAACGGGACACAGCGTAACGGGACAAAGCGTAACGGGACACATCGTAACGGGACAAGTAGATCACGGCGGCCATTTAGATTCCGCCATCTTGGATCCGCCATTTTGGATGACATCATTTTGTTTTCTCCAACATTCCGGCGTTGTGTTTTCCGCCATATTGGATGATGACGTCACCATTGCAATTTTTGTTACGGTCGCCATCTTGAAAATCTTTATTTATTATCCGATTTTCATGAAAAAAAATTTAAAATATATAAAAAAATTCATTCAATAAATTTTAATAAAAATATTAATAAAAAAATGTTCTTTTACTACACGGAGTTCGAAGTCCTCGTTTCGAACCCGGTGATGGCAAAAAAATAAAAATCTCGACCGATCCTTCCCTCGTGGTGGCTGCTGGCAGACTGACTCCCACCACTTTGTTAATAGCATACATATCGCCAGTGAGCATGACGTCATGTCCGCCATCTAAAAAATTTGGACACCATCTTGAAAATCTTTATTTATTATCCGATTTTAATGAAAATAATTCCAAAATTCATCAAAAAATTAACTTATTTGAATTATGTTTGATTAGATCGATGTACGTCCTTGGTTCGATTCCCGGCGAGAGTAAACAGTCGAACCTCCTCCATGAAAGCTACCTAGACTAATCTACCACCAACAATACCAATGTACATATATCATCAGCTGGTATGACGTCATGTCCGCCATATTGTATTCGTCCACTGGAGGCCGCCATCTTGTTTTCGTCTGCTAGAGTGTGCTGGCGACATGTTAGTATGATGTTCTGTTCACCATAACTTTAACCTCGTCTATTGGCATTTAACTTTGCCATTGACCTTGAACTTTGACCTTGAACTTTACCTTGACCTTGAAATTTGACCTTGACCTTGAAGTTTGGCCTTGACCTTGAAATTTGACTTTGTCCTTGATCTTTTACTTTGACCTTGATGCCCATCATGGATCCAACATTTTATGTTCAGTACATGCTACCAGGAGCTACCACATGCTAGTGGTCATTGCCAACATCATGTTTTCGTCTGCTGGAGGACACCATATTGTGTGTACTTGTCTTTCCATCATGCTAGTTCTATTCTAACATGCTACAGTACAGTAATCATTTATTATTACTGATGTGCCCGCCATCCTGAAATTTGACCGCCATATTGAAATCATGTAATTATTTAGCTAGAAATGCGAGAAATATTCCAAAAGCCTCCTAAAAAATCAATTATTAATTTACAAATTGAATCTATGGATTCCTGACCACGGTTAGATTCTTGACCAGAGACAGTTGTAACTAATTATTAAATAAATTTTAGATTCTGTTTTCCATTACCTTTCGCGGAGTTTATTAATCATTCACTCTACGAAAAACAACTCAAGTCAATATACCTGACCAACGAATTAATACAGTGCCGATTAACCTATTATGAAAGTCTAATTTTTCAATAATCTGAATAACACATAAGCCGTTCATGTACAAAGCCACACATATAGAACAATTGTCTTCAGTCCATGAGACCGAGTCATGTCATTATCAGACTTATAGGCTAGTCATTTCAGGACCGCAAGATCTTCGTCATTAGCTAATTATATTCAATTAATCCATCGTGACATTTTTATACATTCTAAAGGACCAAGTAACCTTGAAAAATATTTTAGTAACACCAAGAGGTTTTAAACTAGTAAATATTCAATCATTACATTTTGTACTACGCGCAATCAACAAAAAGGAAGCACCAACAACGAAAAGGCAGCACCGTCAACGAAAAGGCATCACATTTGGAAGCACCGACAACGAAAAGGCAGCACCACCTTCGAAAAGGCAGCACATTTGGAAGCACCGACAACGAAAAGGCAGCACAGTCAACAAAAAGGCAGCTCAATTGGAAGCACCGACAACGTAAAGGCAGCACCGCCAACGAAAAGGCAGCACATTTGGAAGTGCCGACAACGAAAAGGCAGCACCGCCAACAAAAAGGAAGCACATTTGGAAGCACCAACAACGAAAAAGCAGCACCGCCAACAAAAAGAAAGATCATTTGGAAGCACCGACAACGTAAAGGCAGCACCACCAACGAAAAGGCAGCACATTTGGAAGCACCGCCATCGAAATGGCGACACATTTGGAAGCATCGACATCGAAAAGGCAGCACCATCATCGAAAAGGCAGCACATTTGTCATTGATTCCAATATTCATTGGTTCCAATATTCATTGGCTCCAATATTCATTGGCTCCATGCAGTGGTGGATCCAGGATTTTGATTTGGGAGGGGCTTGACCCAGCTGAGGCTAGGCTTTATCAAGGCAAACACTAAAACAATAGTGGACCCAGATGCTTTTTGGGGGGGGCTTGAGCCCCTTAGCCCCCCCTCTGGATCCGCTACTGGCTCCATGAATTCGCACGCTCCTATATTCATTGGCTCCAATATTCATTGACTCCAATATTCATTGACTCCAATATTCATTGTATCCAATATTCATCAGCTCCAATATTCATGGGCTCCAATCGAAATTGGCTCCAATTGCTCCAAATGCTCCAATATTCATTGGCTCCAATATTCATTGGCTCCAATATTCATTGACTACAATATTCATTGTCTCCAATACTCATCAGCTCCAATATTCATTGGCTCCAATATTCATGGGCTCCAATATCAATTGGCTCCAATATTCATTGGCTCCAATATAAATTAGCTCCAATTGCTCCAAATACTCCAACAGGCTCCAAAAGAATCCATCAGTCTTTTGACTCCAACAGTCTTTTGGCTCCTATAATCATTAGCTCCAATATTAATTGACTCCAATATTCATTGGCTCCAATATTCATTGGCTACAATATTCATTGGCACCATGTCAGTCATTGACACCAACAGTCTTTTGGTTCCAAAAGTCTTTTAACTCCAAATATATTTGGCTAGAATTCTTCGAGTCTAAGTGACTATGTGGCTGCATGGCTACGAGTCTAAAATGATCTAGCTGGTTACAAGTTATACATGGCTTGCGAGGCTACAGAGCTACGAAGCTTCTAGTACACAAGTTTAATTGACTGCGAGGATACAGGACTACAAGTCTGCATGAGTACTTGACTACGAAGCTATTCGTCTACAAGGCTCCAATTGGCGAATCTGTCTTCGTCGGAATTTTCTCTTTTACTCCAACTGCACCACCAGCATTATGTTATAAGATTACAAGGTTGCTTGCTTACGTAGCTTCAAGTCTACGAGGCTCCATAGCATCATGACTACGAAGCTTCCAGAACGCATGGTTACAAGACTGCGAGGCTACAATTCAACGAGGTCCCAAGACATCTTGTCTACGCGACTACGAGCCATGAGTTTACGAGACTACGTAACTACGAATCTTCAAGTTTACGAGACTGCGATGCTACGGAGCTACGAAGTCTCTATAAAACGAGTTTACGTGACTGCGAGGATAGAGGTCTACAAGTCTGCATGAGTACTTGACTACGAAGCTACTCGTCTACAAGGCTAATTGTCACATCTGTCTTCGACGGAATTTTCTCTTTTGATACATCTGTACCATCAACATTATGTTATAAGATTACAAGGCTACTTGCTTACGTAGCTTCAAGTCTACGAGGCTCCAATGCACCATGACTACGAGTCTACGAACCATGAGGTTACGAGACTATGCGATTGCTAGTCTTCAAGGTTACGCGAACGCGAGGCTATAGGACTACGAAGCTTCCAGAACGCATGCTTACGAGACTGCATGGCTAAAAGGCCGCATGGCTACGAAACTAAATGACTCTAACTGACTACAATAGCACCATTCAGTGGTGAGAGTTAATTTATCTAATGCAAAATAACCTGTTTAAAGTAGTGTCGATTATTGTCATCAGATGACACCACGTGTTGCTTACAGGTAAATATTATTTATTTCTTTTATTCAGGATGCGGGATACTCACTAACGATCGCAATAGAACGATGGCTTCGCTAGACTCCAAGGAAAAAGTATGTTCTTTCTTCCAGTCAGTGTTTCACAGATTTCTCAAAGCATATTATTAATTTGACTGAGTAATGATATTTTTTTTTTTAATTCCACCTGATAAAAATATTGCAAGTTTTGATTTAGTAGCAGAAATTATCTAATTAAATGTAACATCAAATAAGATGTCATGACTCATTAGACAAAAAAATCCATGCAGAGAGTGGTTTCTCAGAATAGTGAGAAGCACTTGAAGAAACCACAGGATTGATAATAAGAACACGGGAAAAACCATCAAAATATTGACAAGAATAATCAGGAGCTCACGGAGAAAACCACCATAATATTGACCATATTAAACAGAAGCACTCGGAGAAATCCGCCACACGTTTTCTTTGATATCATAAAATTAAAAAAAAAGTAAAAATAAAAATAAATTAATAAAAAATTTAAAACCAAAAAAAATATACGCAAAATACATAAATAGATTCTGCTAGCTTGTAAACTTATCATTGTTGAGCAAAGATAGAGTTTTTTTAACAGCCAGAATTTTATGTATTTTTTGTAAATTTTTTTTTGGTTTTAAATTTTTTATTAATTTATTTTTATTTTTACGTTTTTTTAATTTTATGATATCAAAGAAAACGTGTGGCGGATTTCTCCGAGTGCTTCTGTTTAATATGGTCAATATTATGGTGGTTTTCTCCGTGAGCTCCTGATTATTCTTGTCAATATTTTGATGGTTTTTCCCGTGTTCTTATTATAAATCCTGTGGTTTCTTCAAG
Organism: Bacillus rossius redtenbacheri; assembly: GCF_032445375.1. Lineage (NCBI taxonomy): Eukaryota > Metazoa > Arthropoda > Insecta > Phasmatodea > Bacillidae > Bacillus > Bacillus rossius. The sequence goes on along the minus strand of NC_086330.1, from coordinate 164,170,634 downwards.
TGCTTCTCACTATTCTGAGAAACCACTCTCTGCATGGATTTTTTTGTCTAATGAGTCATGACATCTTATTTGATGTTACATTTAATTAGATAATTTCTGCTACTAAATCAAAACTTGCAATATTTTTATCAGGTGGAATTTAAAAAAAATATCATTACTCAGTCAAATTAATAATATGCTTTGAGAAATCTGTGAAACACTGACTGGAAGAAAGAACATACTTTTTCCTTGGAGTCTAGCGAAGGCATCGTTCTATTGCGATCGTTAGTGAGTATCCCGCATCCTGAATAAAAGAAATAAATAATATTTACCTGTAAGCAACACGTGGTGTCATCTGATGACAATAATCGACACTACTTTAAACAGGTTATTTTGCATTAGATAAATTAACTCTCACCACTGAATGGTGCTATTGTAGTCAGTTAGAGTCATTTAGTTTCGTAGCCATGCGGCCTTTTAGCCATGCAGTCTCGTAAGCATGCGTTCTGGAAGCTTCGTAGTCCTATAGCCTCGCGATCGCGTAACCTTGAAGACTAGCAATCGCATAGTCTCGTAACCTCATGGTTCGTAGACTCGTAGTCATGGTGCATTGGAGCCTCGTAGACTTGAAGCTACGTAAGCAAGTAGCCTTGTAATCTTATAACATAATGTTGATGGTACAGATGTATCAAAAGAGAAAATTCCGTCGAAGACAGATGTGACAATTAGCCTTGTAGACAAGTAGCTTCGTAGTCAAGAACTCATGCATACTTATATTCCTGTATCCACGCAGTCACGTAAACTCGTGTACTAGAAGCTTCGTAGCTCTGTAGCCTCGCAGTCTCGTAAACATGAAGATTCGTAGTCATGTATTCTCGTAACCACATGGCTCGTAGTTGCGTAGACAAGATGTCTTGGGACCTCGTTGAATTGTAGCCTCGCAGTCTCGTAACCATGCGTTCTGGAAGCTACGTAGTCATGATGCTTTGAAGCCACGTAGACTTGAAGCTAAGTAAGCAAGCAACCTTGTAATCTTATAACATAATGCTGGTGGTGCAGTTGGAGCAAAAGAGAAAATTCCGACGAAGACAGATTCGCCAATTGGAGCCTTGTAGACGAGTAGCTTCGTAGTCAAGTACTCATGCAGACTTGTAGACCTCTATCCTCGCAGTCACGTAAACTCGTTTTATAGAGACTTCGTAGCTCCGTAGCATCGCAGTCTCGTAAACTTGAAGATTCGTAGTTACGTAGTCTCGTAAACTCATGGCTCGTAGTCGCGTAGACAAGCTGTCTTGGGACCTCGTTGAATTGTAGCCTCGCAGTCTTGTAACCATGCGTTCTGGAAGCTTCGTAGTCATGATGCTATGGAGCCTCGTAGACTTGAAGCTACGTAAGCAAGCAACCTTGTAATCTTATAACATAATGCTGGTGGTGCAGTTGGAGTAAAAGAGAAAATTCCGACGAAGACAGATTCGCCAATTGGAGCCTTGTAGACGAATAGCTTCGTAGTCAAGTACTCATGCAGACTTGTAGTCCTGTATCCTCGCAGTCAATTAAACTTGTGTACTAGAAGCTTCGTAGCTCTGTAGCCTCGCAAGCCATGTATAACTTGTAACCAGCTAGATCATTTTAGACTCGTAGCCATGCAGCCACATAGTCACTTAGACTCGAAGAATTCTAGCCAAATATATTTGGAGTTAAAAGACTTTTGGAACCAAAAGACTGTTGGTGTCAATGACTGACATGGTGCCAATGAATATTGTAGCCAATGAATATTGGAGCCAATGAATATTGGAGTCAATTACTATTGGAGCTAATGATTATAGGAACCAAAAGACTGTTGGAGTCAAAAGAATGATGGATTCTTTTGGAGCCTGTTGAAGCATTTGGAGCAATTGGAGCTAATTTATATTGGAGCCAATGAATATTGGAGCCAATTGATATTGGAGCCCATGAATATTGGAGCTGATGAGTATTGCAGACAATGAATATTGTAGTCAATGAATATTGGAGCCAATGAATATTGCAGCATTTGGAGCAATTGGAGCCAATTGATATTGGAGCCCATGAATATTGGAGCTGATGAATATTGGAGACAATGAATATTGGAGTCAATGAATATTGGAGTCAATGAATATTGGAGCCAATGAATATAGGAGCGAGCGAATTCATGGAGCCAATGAATATTGGAGCCAATGAATATTGGAATCAATGAGAAATGTGCTGCCTTTTCGATGATGGTGCTGTCTTTTCGATGTCGATGCTTCCAAATGTGTCGTCTTTTCGATGGCGGTGCTTCCAAATGTGCTGCCTTTTCGTTGGTGGTGCTGCCATTACGTTGTCGGTGCTTCCAATTGAGCTGCCTTTTTGTTGACTGTGCTGCCTTTTCGTTGTCGATGCTTCCAAATGTGCTGCCTTTTCGTTGTCGGTGCTTCCAAATGTGCTGCCTTTTCGAAAGTGGTGCTGCTGCCTTTTCGTTGTCGGTGCTTCCAAATGTGCTGCCTTTTCGTTGACGGTGCTGCCTTTTCGTTGTTGGTGCTTCCTTTTTGTTGATTGCGCGTAGTACAAAATGTAATGATTGAATATTTACTAGTTTAAAACCTCTTGGTGTTACTAAAATATTTTTCAAGGTTACTTGGTCCTTTAGAATGTATAAAAATGTCACGATGGATTAATTGAATATAATTAGCTAATGACGAAGATCTTGCGGTCCTGAAATGACTAGCCTATAAGTCTTATAATGACATGACTCGGTCTCATGGACTGAAGACAATTGTTCTATATGTGTGGCTTTGTACATGAACGGCTTATGTGTTATTCAGATTATTGAAAAATTAGACTTTCATAATAGGTTAATCGGCACTGTATTAATTCGTTGGTCAGGTATATTGACTTGAGTTGTTTTTCGTAGAGTGAATGATTAATAAACTCCGCGAAAGGTAATGGAAAACAGAATCTAAAATTTATTTAATAATTAGTTACAACTGTCTCTGGTCAAGAATCTAACCGTGGTCAGGAATCCATCGATTCAATTTGTAAATTAATAATTGATTTTTTAGGAGGCTTTTGGATAATTTCTCTCATTTCTAGCTAAATAATTACATGATTTCAATATGGCGGTCAAATTTCAGGATGGCGGGCACCTCAGTAATAATAAATGATTACTGTACTGTAGCATGTTAGAATAGAACTAGCATGATGGAAAGACAAGTACACACAATATGGTGTCCTCCAGCAGACGAAAACATGATGTTGGCAATGACCACTAGCATGTGGTAGCTCCTGGTAGCATGTACTGAACATAAAATGTTGGATCCATGATGGGCATCAAGGTCAAAGTAAAAGATCAAGGACAAAGTCAAATTTCAAGGTCAAGGCCAAACTTCAAGGTCAAGGTCAAATTTCAAGGTCAAGGTAAAGTTCAAGGTCAAAGTTCAAGGTCAATGGCAAAGTTAAATGCCAATAGACGAGGTTAAAGTTATGGTGAACAGAACATCATACTAACATGTCGCCAGCACACTCTAGCAGACGAAAACAAGATGGCGGCCTCCAGTGGACGAATACAATATGGCGGACATGACGTCATACCAGCTGATGATATATGTACATTGGTATTGTTGGTGGTAGATTAGTCTAGGTAGCTTTCATGGAGGAGGTTCGACTGTTTACTCTCGCCGGGAATCGAACCAAGGACGTACATCGATCTAATCAAACATAATTCAAATAAGTTAATTTTTTGATGAATTTTGGAATTATTTTCATTAAAATCGGATAATAAATAAAGATTTTCAAGATGGTGTCCAAATTTTTTAGATGGCGGACATGACGTCATGCTCACTGGCGATATGTATGCTATTAACAAAGTGGTGGGAGTCAGTCTGCCAGCAGCCACCACGAGGGAAGGATCGGTCGAGATTTTTATTTTTTTGCCATCACCGGGTTCGAAACGAGGACTTCGAACTCCGTGTAGTAAAAGAACATTTTTTTATTAATATTTTTATTAAAATTTATTGAATGAATTTTTTTATATATTTTAAATTTTTTTTCATGAAAATCGGATAATAAATAAAGATTTTCAAGATGGCGACCGTAACAAAAATTGCAATGGTGACGTCATCATCCAATATGGCGGAAAACACAACGCCGGAATGTTGGAGAAAACAAAATGACATCATCCAAAATGGCGGATCCAAGATGGCGGAATCTAAATGGCCGCCGTGATCTACTTGTCCTGTTACGTTGTGTCATGTTACACTGTGTCCCGTTACGCTGTGTCCCGTTACGCTCATCCAAGATGGCCGTCGTGACGTCAGAATCAGAGATGTGGCTCGGCACCCGGCACCGGACCCTGGACCCTGGCGCCGGAGCCCCATTCGTATACTACTCTGACATTCACAGGCAATATGTTTACTGCTCGCGTAGATTGGTACGTTTTTCCTGCATCGTAAATATTTGGTTCAAATCCGAGCATCGTGACTATGGTCCCAGGTTTCGAAAAAGTTCTACATTTTCACTCCATGTTAGATTGATTTTTTGGGTGTTTGGGTTTCCACGTAGTTGAAAGTGTACATTCTGTGGTAACTTTTCTTTGATGTAATTTGCAATGTCGTTCAATTTCGTAAGATCCCACAATTAACTGTATTTCTTGAGCGGCCCCATCGCTTTTCAGGAAGCAAATCTTGTAGTTATCTTCGTTGATATTCGGTATGGCATTATACGTTTGAAAATCTGCAAGTCCCATTCATAATAATTCACGTTCCAACTCCAGAGGCGGGAAATGGGCCGCCGGTAGCTCTGAACTAATTACCTGTCAACGTTAGTGTTATCGACATGATTTACTTATTTACATGACTGCTCAATTATTGTATAAGAAAAAAATTATTGGTTCAATTTTTTTTATTTAAAAATCGAAGGCACAAGATTCCGCAGTTTATTCGGTTAGGCAACTGTTCGGTTTCGTAATTGTAGCACAGTGGTGTCCCACACAGGTACCGTCTAAGTTCTGGCGGAGGTATTATATTACCAAGACTGTCGTAGTACTCGGCCTTTTTTCCAGATTTTACATATGCTACCCAGTGCGCGCCATGACCCCATGACATATAGATGCATCTAAATTAATAATGGCACACTCACGAGTCTTTGGCTTTACAGGTAAATTGTCTCGCATAAATACACTTCGGAAATTACGCATTTTCAGTTTTCGAGCATACTTAATTAAATATATATTGGTGAGCGGCTGTTTCGGCAGAGAAATTAGGATTTTTTCAGTTGTTTCTTTCTCATCCCTCGACGTAATTTGTGGGGTCGTAAGTAGAGTCCTGCGCCGTTTTATTTACCCATTACAATGGCCATACTTGAGACATTTAATGAGTCGTAATAATGACAAGACATATGGAGTGTACAGAAAACATAATAGGTGGTTCCTCGATGCTAAATAAATATACCTAATGCAGATGCAAATGTGCTTCAAGTCTTATTTGCAAAAAATGAATCCGCGAAGTCAGTGCATCTTTAATTAGTTTTCAAAAGTAGCCCAATACCAAGTTCTCAAATGTCACTTCTAAAACCAGATATATTGTTTGGTTACGAAATCTGACGATTACATGTAAAGGTGTTTACAAACAGAGAAGACAAAAAATACATAGATCATTCTAACTACTTTTAAGAATCGTGAAAACTCTACAAAATAAGTTACATGCAGCCGATTATACCAAATCGAGAGATTCACTTCGACGCAAGGAATACCAAACGAAAACATAAAGTTAAGCGTTTTGTACACTGCTATAAATTAATGTAGTAAATTTACGGAGTTTTCAAAGAAGAAATTACCTCAAATAAACGTAGATCACTTTATAATTTCGAAATACAGTGTAAACTCTTTATAACGACACCTAACGGACTGGGCATTTTTCGGCGTTATAGAGAGTGGTCGTTAAATGGAGAGAAATAAAAGATATCATTTTACTATTCCATAATAATATGTTTTTACTAATATAGTTAACATTTTACTCACGAACATTAATATTCATACAAATAAAAACACTTATTGCGTATAGTCTGTTATTTTTTCTTTGTTTTTCCATATCGTTTTTCCAACATCACTGATCTTTTCTCCCGCCTCTATTGAGCGTATTAATAAAACTTTTTCATCAATAAACAAAGATTTTCGTTTACTCGCCATGTTTACAGTTCGAAAGTCTGTAAGCAACTGCGATAACGATAAAGTGTAACAACTTGACAAAAGTTTAGTGACCGAGGTAAACATGTGCAAGTTCATCATACAAAAACAAAAGACAACATTTCTTAGAATCTCCGGTACGTCAGTCTAAGTAAACACGTACTACATAATACAACAACAAAACAGCTAACAAAAGAACATATCCTACACAGCTTCAGTTCTTATCAACTTCGACAACTTAGAAAGTACTGCTTAAAGATTTATAATGCCGTATTGTTGTTGAATAGAGTGAGCGTGACGCTATACAGAGTGTATTATTGTATAGAAAACTAGGTAAACAAACCAAAGTCAAGCAATTTCGACGTTTTAAGGAGTTTGTCGTTAAATTGAGTGACTTATAAAACGTTTACACTGTAACTGGATCTTCGTATAAACTACACTGGATTCCAACTTAAGAATCGTGTTCTAGCACTTGGTTCGTCTGTGCGTCGCTGTATTCAAGCTGTTCTTTGTTTGTTTTTACTGTTTTCTTGTAACTGTCTCATAGTTGTCAGAGCACTGCGCTATGATATTGTTCTAATTATCTATTATGTTTATGCATTTAGCATTATGTAGTTTGGCTTGTTTTCTGTGTGTTTGTGTAATCATCTTTATTTTTTTATGTGTAACATCTTAGCTCGTGGTATATGGCATTTGGTGGAAGTAATTTCTTGAATGTGCTTCCGTCTGTGCCGGGTGGCGCCAAACAAAATTTACAAAGAAAAAGGGGAACTTCATAGTAGCCTACTAACTGTTAAGTGAATTTTAACCAGATGGGCAGTATTTTATTATAATTCCTTGTCGTAAATCATTTTCAAACCCGAAACTTGCTTCTTTTTTTCTTTTTTTCAAGTCATTTTTGCTTTTATCGGAGCCGTTTCATAGTAGGTATAGTTTAAAATTTCGGTCTGCTAATCAAATAATCCAATCGTGGCGTAGCTGCTCCGGCAGCGAATTCTAGCGGCGGGTGCGGAAACTACGTGCGATTCGCTTCGAGAAATGTGGTTCATCACGCTCGAAGTCATTTTAGAGAATTCTACGTTCGATTTCGTGTCCACGTCAGTGCGCTCGTTACCGAGTTTAGATGTTACACATCTCTGGCGAGTACTGAAAGACTCGCTCACATATTTATTGTCTTGAGGTTTTCTCTGAGACATACAGTGTCCAGAGCAATGTGACGTGTGCGCGCAGGAAGTTCGGCGTGAAGTGCTCGCGCTGCGGGGACCGCCTCCTGCCGCACGAGATGGTGATGCGCGCGCAGGCGCACGTGTTCCACCTGCAGTGCTTCGCGTGCGCCGCGTGCTGCCAGCCGCTGCAGAAGGGCGAGCAGTTCGTGCTGCGCGCGGGCCAGCTCTTCTGCCGCCACGACTTCGAGAAGGAGATGTACCTGCTGCAGCAGGCCAGCCCGTCGGGTGAGCGAGACAAACACCCGGGCCCCCAGTTTTTTAAAGGTCCACTTTTTTTAGGTGCAGCATCATGCAACAAAAATTGACAGGACAAAAAAAGGCTACATACAAATAAAAATTATATATGTGCTTTTAAATCATATTCTTTACTGATATTGAATACTGGTCCATAAAACTAAAAAAAAAAAAATTAATGTGAATAAACGTTTTCAAGGGTATTTATATAAGAGAGTTTATGTTCTGATGTGTAATTTATTTGCATTATAAATTATTAAGTTATTATTTTTAAATATTTAAAATTAACTTATAAGAATAAACATTCAGCATATTTATTGACTTTCATTATTAATTAAAATTGATCTAGATTATTTTACTAAATTAAATAATTAATTTTATACACATAACTATTTAAATTAAATTTTTAATTTGGTAGTATTTATACTTTAACAATCATATTTTTAACTTACTTTATTTCTATGAATTATTTACATGCAAATTTAAAGTTAGATTTTTATTAATGATATGTCAAGTAAGTATAATTTCTAACGTGCGCACATAAGTACATGCACCCATTTCTTAAACTCTTTCAGCCTATTTATCCACTAAAGTGTACAATATATATCTCAATAAAACATGGAGTTTAAAAAAACCTTGAATGTGTAGGTTAAGGTGTAACTAAATTCTAGTGTACATGATACTTTATGGCTATGTAATAAATTTTATTTTACTTTTAATAATTACTGTAAAGTAACTATACACTAATATATTAATAACACAAGATTATTACCAAAAAAAGTCAATAAAAATTAAAATTAGATATTCCTTAGTAATCGTCAAAGTCAGTTTGCAAGTGTTAATGCTTGGGTTCACTGCAGGGACGTATCTAGGCTTTCCTTCGCTCGAGGCAGAAATTGTGATTGGCACTCCCGCTCCCCTCCCTCCTAACAATGAATAACCTGCCACGATACACTGTCCACCCACTTTATTGAGAACTGTTGGAAAGTGTACTTATATGAACAACCTCTTTGGATATATTGATTGAGGTCAATACCTTTATTCACTTCAATATTTTGTTTCTCTTTTGTTTAAGTATGTTGGCCATTGTTCGTGTTCTCATATTTCAGATTACATGCGTTTATCTTAAGTATATAATGGTTTTTTCTTTTTCCACTGTTGCCCTAAATTTCCATCAAGAACTAGATTATTGATAAATGAGTAAAATTGAAATATTACTATATACCTAAAATACCATTATTTTTTCTATTCATCTTTTATTTCAAATTTTAGTAATTACTCTAGAAAAAAATTGGTCCTACACTCCCTCTAACCCAGCTACCCTGAGGCAAGTTGCATCACCTACCCCTCTTCCCTAGAACCATCCCTGCTTTACTCTAATAGGACAACAAATACATAGGAAACCCTACAAGTAATGCAATACGTACAGATCACGTACAACAGTTATGGCCACAGTGATGTTTATAGTCCTCACAACTTTTTTTAACTGTGAGGTTTCTAAAGTTATATATACAATAATAGGAAGCTCGAAAAAGAATTTTTTGCCCCTCGATGACCCTGCGCATGCACCACATGTTACCTGCTTCTTGCCAACAAAGTTCACCCACTTCATGGATGATGAAGAACCGTTCAACTAACTACTCATCTGCTTCCGTTTCCTTTACCAAACTTTTTTTAATTTGAAAACTAATTTATCAGGAATGATTTCTGAATGTTGACACATTTTTCTTCCTTTAACCCCACATACTTCTCGTTACCACTCCACTGAATTAATTTTTGTAATTCTATCCACTGAAAAATTTGGAACTGATTAAATTTCTTCATCCATATATCTAAATATTCCAGGCAACTTATATATTATATATTTATACACACACACATACACACATATATAGCTATATAATAGGATGTTGGTATGTATGACATTGATAAAACTCAACACCGTTTGACTAATCATCATGAAAATTGGCACATCAAGTGTTTTTTAATGGAGAAGGTTATTATACTGTCCATTCTTTCTAACTTTCCCCTAGATGGCGCTGCAACGCATCAACTTCTAAAACGTTTAACCAATCACCATGAAAATTGGTATATTGTGATATTTACTGTCCTTAATCCTAAATAATCACAAATAGTGATTGTGACTCTCATTAGTAATTGGTGGGTGAATTTAAAATGAAATACCATTCAAACACTTTAAAGATTCTAGATTACATACAAAATATACATCTGGCAGGACATCTGCCGGGTTCTGCTAGCATCAAATTTTTGCAATTAGGTACATTTTTTATAATGGTACCTACACACTTATTCTCACCTTTCTAACTCTTTTTCATAACTTCATTCACTTTCATGACAATAATTCAGGAAATTCTATTTATTAGTCATTTTCCAAGTGAAAAAAAAATTGAGGTGAAACATTAAATAAATGTATAAAAAAGGAATACAAAATAGTAGACAATTTAGATACGAGAGAGTACAAAATGAAGGTACCCATCAAAATAGAAGATGTAATCTTAAGAGTACACCCAGGAACACACTCAAAACATTTGTGTATGTATGGCTGATCAGTAATTGGCAAGGGAAGCCTTCATTTCACAGACGAGAGAGCCACACCCGAAGTTCATGCTCGCTTTTTGTTTCCGTTCTATCTCATTGTATAAACCGGTGTGGCATTAAATTTTGCGGTCGATTAGGATAGGTTAGCTACATTATAAATACTTTAAAACATTGTAGATGGTTGGTTATATTAGGTAAGTATAGCTACATTAAAAATACTGTAAAATCATTTTATGGTTGCTTAGCAAATAACTTTTTAATATGTAGATATCCAGGGCTAGGAAACTGTTTACATGATTTCACAGTATCTTTAATTTATCTATCCTAACCAAATCAACCGTCCACAATGTTTTAAAGTATTTATAATGTAGCTAACTTAACCTAATTGACCATTAGTTATCATGAGTTACAATGAACAAAAAAAAACTGGAAGATGCACGATCGGGCGTTTGGCTCTCTCGTCTGTGAAAAGAAGGCTTCCCAATTGGCAATGCTATTATTAACATTTTTTTGCAAAGAGCAATGAAATAGCCACCATAAACTTCCTTCGATACAATGTAAACCATTTATAAAAAATACTAATCTCAAAAGTTGGCATCATGTGCAGCAACATTTTTATTTTGTGCTCCGGTATACATGCAGTTCATAGCAGCGATTGCTCGAAACCAGAATGAAGTAGGCTGTGCACTGATGCATCTCATCCTCATCACAAAAGCATTACCTACCTAGGATATAATCCACGAATCTCAAATACTACTTTACCCAGTTTAACTTAACACCCCTACAGGCACCAATTGCAATACTATCACATACAGGATTCAAAAAAACTAAACATTTCATGCATGTTTCCTTTTGCATGTTTTTAGATCAAATAGTTATGCACAGAGGCTTAAGGTGAAGGATCGGTCAAGTTTATAATCTGTTCCAAACTACTAGGGTACCAGCTCACTGCTCAATAGTTTGAGTCATGTCAGGGTGTTGAGATTAGAGGGCATGCCTAGTCAGGGGTGTATCCGTGTTAATGAGGTAGAATAAGTGCGACGCTTGCTGGTGCTTCCAGCACGGTGTCGTCTAGGAACTGGCACACAGTCTTCTCGTCGTGCATAGGGCAACTTTGAGATTTGTGAGGTAACTATTACATCATTTGGCAGAGAAATGGAGATACAGTTGTAATGCAAGTCCCTTGAGTTATTTCAAGAATCTCTTAATGAGTGTTTCATATCTAAAAATTACTATGAAAACACATGTTTTAGTCATTTTCATTCTTCTAAAAGTAGAGTTTAAACAATATATACGAGAACAAAACTACTCTTCCACCCTCAGAGTATTCGTAAATATTTTTCTTAAAATGACAGTAGTTTATTATTTTCAGCAGTTTTCTAATTGCATGGATTTTCCCTAAGCTCTGCACACTGTATGTGTGCGAGGTACCCGAGCACATTATCCTGCAATCCTCACCACGTGGGTAAGATACATCAAGAACAAATGTCAAAGAGGACTCAACATTTCCAGATGCACACAAGTGGGTTTTATGTTTTGATGATTTCAGTGTTTAATTCTATGAGTGATTTTCCTAGGAAGTTTCAGCTGTAATATACAATTTGATTAATTTTCATAAAAAAATTTTAAAAAGTTTATTTTGAACAACTTATACCAATTAGAACAGCATTTACCAAATTTTTAGAATCAATGCATCCCAACCATAAATTTCTAAAATGTGCAGTAGACTAGGTACTTATAGTTTTACAAACCTATATTATATTTTTTCTTCTGGATTTAAAATTTTAAGAACTCTTTTTAATATAAATAAACCAGTTGTATTCTACTGTAGTATTCAATAATGTTTATGTTAAAAATTTATACCAAATACATGAATATATAATTATTATTTACTAAAATCTTGCAGTGTAGCCAGGATATATTTCAGGGATTATACTTTGTGTGAACTTCACTTTTTAGTGCTCAGTATTTGAGTTGTGGACTACAAAGGTAAAGGAATTTCAAGGAGACTTAAATTCTGATATCTTCCTCTGCTTGACTTGAGGCATCCAAAATTGTCACTTCGCTGTAATAAAGGTAGATAAATTGTTTACATACCTATGTGAACTGAACAGTAAAAATTAATTATTCAGATAGTGCTAGTGAGTATTTTACTAAATATGTGTTAAAATATGAAGTCATGTAATTTCTTATTACAAAAATGCAAAATGTTTCATTCGCATGGTGCTATTTGCCGGCAGATGATCTGCTGGATGAAAACAGTCGACCCCGAGATGGGAGAAGGGGCCCGAAGAGACCAAGGACCATCTTGACATCAGCACAAAGAAGACAGTTCAAAGCATCCTTCGAAATAAGCCCAAAGCCATGTAGGAAGGTACGTTACCATAACAGTTTACAATTATGTTTTATTTTTGAAGTTAACCAGTGACTATTTTTTTTTTGTATCCAGGATTTAGTAAAATTTAAGTATTCAAAAAACATTTACAAAAATTAATTTATTAAAAATTTCAAAAAGGGAAGATTGCATTAAAAAATTAATATTTTCACATGGCAATATGACGAAAAATTTTAAAAAACACGGGCTACCTACCAAAGCAAACATCGAAATTAATTATTAGTAAAACTTTGATCAATCTTGTAGCAGTTTTGTTAAGAGTACACCTTTTTTTTTATATATTTTGCAATAAAAAAATAGTGAACAATTTCAGCCTCCAGTAGACATAATTAATTTAAGAACTATCTGAACATCACTCATTTAATTGGTTTCATCAAACTATTATATCGTCTAGTAGACCCAACCTAGTGGGATTACAATTTAAGGGTAAGTTTATGTTCATGTGCATTACATGTGATTTTACAATTATAGAGTTTTGCCGACTTTCAATAGTAAATAAAAAAAATTAGAACAAGAACTAACATACATGCCAAAATTAAAACTACAACCTCTAGTAAATCACTTTAAAAAGCACATGTCTCAGAAACAACGTACTGTTTTTACTTATTAATTATACTTATTAACTTAATTAGCTTAGTAAATAAATTTAGTATTATTACTTCCTTTAAATGACTCTGTCTGATGGCATAAGAGGAACAATTTGTAATTTTGTAAATTTTTTGTCATTTTTTTAATAAAGCCCTTTTTATTTACTTTAAGATAAGTACTAATTTTATAAAAAAAATTTTTTTTCAAATATACAAAAACTTAAATCTCTAATCAAAGAATTTCATTGAAATTGGTAAGGAATGAGCAAAGTTAACAGTATCTTTACAAAATTGGGACATCATAAAAGTTTAAATTTTTGTATTGTACTTAATACTGAAAGAACTGTATGACAAACATATAGTAAATATACACCTACTACTAATTTGAAGGAAAAATTATACATGATTCAAAAAATCAAAATTAGACATGAATTTCCTACTTTGGGATGAGGATTCAGTGGGAAGTGTGAGATTAAAACTAAGTTAGGCCTACAGCTAATGCTTGTTTATTATTAAATGTTTTATTTTTTTTAGGTGAGAGAAGCTTTAGCCAAAGAGACGGGTTTAAGTGTCCGAGTAGTACAAGTTTGGTTCCAGAATCAAAGAGCTAAAATGAAGAAGTTGCAGCGCAAAGCGAAACAGGAAGCTGACAACAAGACATCTTCAAGTGACAAAGATAAGGACAGTAAAGATGACAAAGTCATCAAACAAGAGCCTTTATCTAGCGATCACAGTGAGTTCCATTCTCATTCATAACTAGGGGCAGGCATTTTTTGAAAATACAGTAAGTCCTCGGTTTACGTCGGGGTTACGTTCCTGAAAACCGCGACGTAAATAGAAAAGACGCAAAATGAGCCATGTTTCATGCCACCGGCCGGCCACGGCCCAAGGTCGGCCGGAAGGGGTAGGAGAAAATGCTGTGTCGTTGCAGGAAGTAGATAACACTTCTACGTGCGAGATACGTGGGTGGCCGAGCGGGCAGGCTGGTAGTATTGCATCACCGCACGGAGAGCAGCGGAGAGCAGGAAGCGTCCCTCATGATGTATGATAAGATAAGGCGGTAAACGTGTAGCTTACGCTACATAGCATAAATTAACTACCAAAGGAAACAAAGAATTATAAACGAATTATATACGGTGTTTTGGTTAAAATAAAGATTTACGGTCATTGTAAACTACGTTATTGTGAATCGGCGACAACTTAAATTGAAACATGAGTACTCAAACATTAGCGACGTTAATCCGAAACGACGTAAATCGGTACGACGTAAATAGAGGACTTACTGTAAATCTGAATGCCCATTAGACTGCACATAGGTTTCTTCCATGAATATTGCAGTCATCTGCGAGAGAAGCCATCCATTGCCTTATTTGACTGAGCCACTCAGGACGCATTTACTTCAGCACAGAATAGCTGTGATTGGTGTTGTAACAATAAACATATACCTGAAAAGAACTCACCCAATTACGAAACACAGACGAAGCTACTGTTAAAACTTTCAGCTAGTCTTGAAATATTTTTGTGAAAAATGCATGCCCCTATTCATAACCTATTTTAGATGACACCACCAATCAGGCTCAAATCATTAAGTAAGTTCTATCTAGGTACAGTATTTTAGTATATGGTAAATTAGTTGCAGGCCACACCATACCACAAAATTTATGAACATTGACCAAAGATGAATTCTCTCTAATTTAGCATTATATTGGCTTGTAAAGTATTAAATAATAATAGGTACAAAAGAACACTGTAATATGTTTATAATTGTGCTTACAACATATCCTGTTTGTAAAACCTTTATTTTACACTACCAGCATTTTCTTTACATGAAAAAGGCATACATTATGCATGTAACATTTATTGTTTTAATATCACCTGCTTATAGCATCATGAAATAGGCTCTAAAATTGTAAAATTATTCGTTATTTTTGCATGGTGATTGTCATCAAGCCAAGTAATCACATACTGATTTGACAGTAAATTAATTCAAGGAAGGATTTGTAAAAAAAAAATACTTTATTTTACATGAATACCATGAAAAAAATTCTACAGTGTAAGTTCACATCTTTAAGCAGGACTTAATATATACCAAGTTTTTGCACATGATAGCTATTGGAAATTGAGTAAGAGAGTCTAAATGGTTCCAGAAAATCCGAATTAATGTCTTGAAAATTCATTCTCACTAATGATAAGTGAAAATTTATACGGGTGTTTCAACACTAAGCAGGAGCACATTACAAAGTAAGCTCGAGTTTTTTTAACGATTTCTCACTGAAATTAAGTTTCAAGACCATACAGTGCAGCTAACAATACTATCATAAGAATTAATAGTTGATTCCACACAAGAGGTGTGTTTCACGGTGCATAGAAAAATTAATAATGTTGCACATACAGCATTGAACTCTGTAGCGTTTCCCGGGGGAAAGCCCACGAGATTACATTATCATTCCCGTTTCACAGTTACGACTATGCAAGTGTAAGCAGACCCTCCACAGCAAGAGGCTTTTTAATTCCAAGGGTGGGCCCTTCCCTACCCCTTCCCTCGATATTTAAGCCCATTGTCATGAATATGCATTAATACTGGGATTTTTACTTGTTTGTTGTGGTGGTTCCTTTCTTGCAAGCATATTATAAAAAACTTTAAGCCCCAAGTTTTCTGTTGAATAAAATGGTATTGATAAAATAGACAAGTTATTTAAAGATGACTTATATCCAAGAATTTCCAGAAAATATAACACTCAAACTACATAACAAAAAATTTTTACTATTCAGTACCCATAAATAACCACCTACTAAAAAAATTAATAAATAAATAAATAAATAAAGTTCTCCATTGGTAATTGTAGCTGTACTGCTATACCCAAAATTTTAAAACTGTTAAATTTTCATGGGTGCAATAAATTGTATTGCTACAATACAAAACAACTTAAAGTGGCCACCAAGCTGGGCTGCTAACATTAACAAATTATTCCAGATTTATTAAAAGTATCAGTGGTTACGAAAAGGAAGAGCCACTGCACTTTCCTATCTTAGTTTTGTTCCATGTATTATGCCATTTATTATTTGAACAGTAAAAAAAAACTAAAATGTGTGTTTTCACTTTTTTTTAGCTATAAAAAATTTGGTACACAGTTATGTTAGTAGGACAGCTACGTGCAGGAAAAACTCCACCTTATAATTACAGTAAAGTCTCGCTGAACCAGACCCCACTCGTCCAGACATCCGTGTAATCCGAACTGAAAAGATTTTAAGTTTTGGCTTTGTTGATCCTAACACTTCTTCGGTTAAAAACTTAGGTCCACATATACGGTAGCATCTCTACATATTATTATAATACTGTAACAGAAGTGTGTCTGTCTCTTTGTTCGAGCATCGCACAATAACTACTGGACAAATTTTGATGAAATAATTTGTGTTTAAAAGCTTATGATCAGACTTAAAAACTGGTATACATTTTATCTTTCTACAATAATGGGAGCCGGAGATATAACAGTAAAACCACATTTTTTTCACAACCAAGTGCAGCCAATATAAGATGAGTTCCCATTTCCAGTATATTCATTTTAAGGGGGGTCATAATACCTGTAATCTACATTTCAAATAAAAACATGATTACATATATTAAAAATAACGTAGGTAATTGTAAAAAGGTTTAATTATTTTAAGCATAGCTATAACCAAAGTAAATTAAAGTGTAAGTATAAACTATGGCATAAGCTTTAAAACTAAATAGGTGCATGTTTTTCATTTTTTAAAATTGGCTGTCTCTTAAAATAAGGTGTGATTTCATTAAGATAAAATATATCCTTGAAAATATTAAATTGGAAAATAATATCAGATCCTTAATTTACACTAAAAATTTAAAAAGCTAACATAAAACTACTTTACAAAATATCAATCTTAAACATTTTGTTATGAATCAAATCATTTATATGCCTGACAATTTATTTTATCTGTTTCTATAGAAAAAATGTTTGGAATCAAACACCTACTTTTTTTCAATGGTAAGACATCAGCATTCCTGACATTGCACGAGCAAAGCCACAGGTTATTACCTAGTTAAAACTGAAATTGAGCTGCAGGAAAAATTTTAAATATTTAAAAAAAAATAGATTTTTATAGTTTTATTCATCTAAAACATTTATAATGTGCATTTTAAGGGAAATTCCATTTGATCAAGTCATTATGTGGTACAGACAGGGTCCATTCCCAACTAATCCGGATTAGCGGGACTCTACAGTATGTAGACACTGCTTAAAGTGTCTCACAGAGGCACATTACTGATGCAAAGATTGCGTGCCAGTTCTGTGCCTCGTGCGCACGGGCAAAGAGGCGTGGGATGCATGAGCAAGTATTACCCTTAGCAACCCCGCGCTTTTAGAGCTCGCATGTAAACATTGAATTTAAGTGATAACTAGAGTTCCGTAAAAATGGTTTTATTTTTTACCACATTTCGTTTTAAAGGTTAAGCATTTCGGTTTTATTTCGCTGTTATGATTTTTTATGTGGTTTTAAGTCTAAAATATTTGTAACAGTTTTTTGAAACGTATAAATAAGTTAATTGAACAGATTAAATTAATTTTAGTCACACAGTGCACACTTACAATAAAAGAAAGCTATATTAAATTCTCAATAAAAATGTTTTTTTAACATTCACATGCAACTTTACATATTAAAATTAAAAACAGGTGTAATAAGATGCCAAAAAAAAATATATTAAGTTGGCCTCATTGAAAACAAAATTAAGAGATACAATATCTGAAGAAAAACAAAAGCAAAGTCACTTAGTCTTTGTTGTAAGAAACCATTGTGTATATTTCTGCATTTTCTGGTGTAAGTCGTCTTCTCCGGTCACTAACAATACAAGAATACGTTGAGAAAGACCTCTCAGAATCAGCATTGGATGCAGGCAGCCACAGCAATTTGAGTGCAAACGTTGAAAATTGAGGATAATCTGCTCTGAGAGAACAGAGAATTTCACAGAGATCAACATACTCGATATTTGGATCTTGCAGCTGTTCTGCAGTTATTCGCTTCAGGACCCTTAAACCTTCAATTACAGATGATGGTTCCAATCTACATTCCTTGAAAGTTGGCAGTTTATGCAATAGTGTTGTAATGTCTTTTTCATTCGACTGGCCTACGAGATGTCTTGGATGTAGCATTCCACTGCAAGCATGAAAAATGCTTCTGGCAGGATCCGAAGACATCAACGCTTTCAGTTTAGTTTCACTTTGTTGAGCATCTGTTTTCAGTTTATTTACAACCTCAGCTTGCTTCATAGTTCGAAGAATAGACAGTTTCTGTTTAGTAGCATGTGAGAAAATTCCATCTTTGAGTAACTCAAGCTTAGTACAAATGTCTTCCAACTTGCACTGAAGTAAGTGTGATGTCGGGAATGAAGTCCCGACTATTAACTTGGTTAATTTTGTACAATTCTCAGCAACAAAACAAGCTTGAACTCTGACTTCCTGAAGTTCATGTTGAGTCATGTCATTTATGTCTTTCACCCTGAATTGTTGCAATCAATCATTTCATTCATGAATGCAATTACATCGTCAAAATGTTTGTCAATGTACACCACTGCCTTAAACCAAGAATTCCAACTTGTTGGTACTGGCAGAGGAAACAATTTCACTGCTTGTGGGTCTTCTTTATATCTTTCACTTTAAAAGGTCAGGTACGCATGTCTCCTTTTTCTAGTGTTCAAGAATGCACTTTTAACATTTATGACAAATTTGTTCAACTCCTTAAGTGTATGCTGCCATATGTTGCCTACATGATTTATTTTATGTGCCCAACATTGTATATGGATCAAATGTTCACCAATAACACCAAGAAGAGTAGTAGCACACTTATTCATATATGGAGCTGAATCTGTCACAATCGCAATACAGTTTTCAAACTTGACATCATATTTGTTCAGAATTTTTTTTTTTTTTATTTTATTTCCAAAATTCGTTCAACAGATTCTTAAAAGAATATAGAACATGTCAATAAAGTCAACAAAAATGAACAATACAAACAATCAAATTAATTAAATCATAATATCACATCAAATTAGTACTAATTAAAACAAAAATATTAAATACATCAATATACAAAGAAATCATCATAAGTTATTCTAAACATTATTATAATATTCATTTAATGTATAAAATGAATTTTCTAATAAATAGTTTTTGAGTAGAACTTTAAATAGTCTTGGGTTGCAATGGGAGATTGCTTTTAGTTTATGAGGGAGTGCATTGAAAAGTTTTATGCCAGAGTACAGTGCACCTGTATCGCCTGAGTGCATGTGCATACCTGCCAACCTTACAGAAAAGAAATTAGTACAATTTACAAAAGAAAATAGTACAATTATAGTACAATCATTGAAAGGCAATTTATATATGTAATAGAGGCACGGCAAAAATTATTTTGTTTTGCACATATAATGTTCACGAAAAAACTGTAAAAAACAATATAGTAATAATTTGGTTTTGGAAACATACCTTTTTTTTTATGATTCTAAGTGCATGTCACTGGATACGTACATATAATGGTGCTTGAATACGTTATTTATTTTTTCTGCAGCAGGGATACATGTGTGGCAGATTTAGCTTTCTTGAGAAAAGTTTCATCGAAGTCTTGTTCATAACAAATGCTGTTAGTACGTTTTGCCAACAATATACTGTTTAAAACCTTGTCTGACATTGAAGCTCTGAAAGTGGTCCTATTTATTTTAATGCTGCTAAAAACCCTCTCACACTCAGCATTGCTATGTGGAATAACCAACACTGATAGCATTGCATGAGCAACTCTGTCATACTTAAGACCACCAACACCACTACCTATTTTCCCTATGTAAGACC
Source organism: Bacillus rossius redtenbacheri (assembly GCF_032445375.1). Taxonomy (NCBI): domain Eukaryota; kingdom Metazoa; phylum Arthropoda; class Insecta; order Phasmatodea; family Bacillidae; genus Bacillus; species Bacillus rossius. The sequence continues at coordinate 164,150,622 of NC_086330.1, read as the reverse complement.
ACAACTTGTCTATTCTCTCCACTGAATCCAGTGGGATGTCATTGTCCACCTGCAAAGAACAAAACTGTTGTTGAAGAATGTCTAGTGCCTCTTCACGTGTCTCCCCATCCTTGATAAGTAGAACAGCAGGAAACATGTCCACAAAATACTTCACTGAAGAAAATGATGAGCTCTCAATATTTTTCACATTAACCACTTCAGCATGCTTTAAAATTTCATTTTTCAAGGGAAATTTCAAAATAATGTAATCACATGAGAGTTTAAATTAATTCCGAACTGATGTGTAAAACTTAGATTTGTCAGACTGTGTCAATGCAGCCACTACTTTTGATGCATTGCAACCCACAACTATGTCTTCATCGGACTTCTGGTTTGTAGCACTATTGTACAGAACATCAAGAACTGGTGTTGTCTTGATGACATGAGGTTTTACAAATTTCACAAGCAATTCTTTTAACACGTCTGTCAACAATCCCCTAAGAAGATGTATGTGAGGTGTTTGAGATTGCAGGATAACATGTCTTATCAAAAACAGAAATAACATGCCACAAAAAATAACAAACTGCTTTATTTAGGTCATCAGTGAGAAACATGAAAACTCTCTCTTGACGTGACAAAATTGGAATGGTTTTTTGCTCTTCTGGTTCACATGACTGCTTGATCTTCTTGCCATAACAAAAGTTATCTGAAGTTGAAGTTCTTTTTAAGGAACTTTCACCTGAACGCAAGCCTGCATTTCTGTTTTCATCTGAAACTCTGCAAGAACTTTCTTCGACTTTACCTGGCAACTTCTTAGGGATTTTGTACAAATGTAAAGAACCTTTTGGACATTCAAGCTTACTATCTACTTCTTCTTTATAAAACCAAATTAAGGGTTGCCACAAATCTATTAACCTACCGATACACTCTCCCAGGGATAGCCACCTAGTGGAGACATGTTTCAAGAATTTCTTTGATTTTTTGTCACAGAAGATTTGCAAATTCTTGAGCTGCTCTTTACGTTTAGCACTTTTATGCAAATAGTAGTAAATATCAACAAGGATTTCATCTACACGAACATGAAGCTCTGTGGAACCCTTTTCTGCTGCTAAGTGCAGTAAATGGCATGCACATCCCAAAACAATAATATTTTCATGGTGTTGCTGAAGTTCTGCGGCTACACCATTTTTGTGGCCAATCATGACCGATGCATTATCGGAACCTAGGGCAATGCAATTTCTAACAGGAATGGAATGCTTTTCTAAACTGTTGAGCAACATTATCCCGATGTTTTTCCCAATTGCAGCATCCTCTAACGGTACAATTTCAAGCAAATCCATTTCGATTGAGAATCTTTCTTACTAAAATAGGTCACTACAACTGGGTAAAGCTTAGAATCATCATTGCTACCATCTGTAGCAATTGAAAATGGAACTTTTTTCAACATACCTGCTGTAACATTTTGATGCTCACTTGCCATTTCTGCAATTATTGCAGTGGTTTTGGTGCGTCCACAACTGTATTTCTTAGATTCTTCGCTCCAGGGGAAACATTTTTCTCAACAAAGGTCCAGCATGATCTGCTACTGACACCGGCAGGTTATGTTCCAGAATAAATGATGTGAAATAACATTCTGCTCGAATAACACTAAAATCGTCACTTTGAACACTAAAAAAATTACTAATGTTGGTTGAACTTCCAAGTGAAGCATTCCTTGTGTGTTTCACTGTTCCTTCATGAACTTTCAAGTCATTTCTACCCCCGTGCGAAATATTTATTTCACACGAGCAATAAGCACAGAAAGCATAATTGACGCTAGTTTTTGAACGCCTAACCCACGGAATTTCTTTACTATAACAATCTAAAAATACTTGGTTATAAGATTTCTTTTTCTGTTTACTCGCCATTTTTACCGCGAATTTCCGCGCATGCTTGAAAACAAACAATTCCCGTACGCGTAGGTGTAGCTTCTGCCTGTAGCAAACACGGAAATTTTCCACTGCCAATGGCGTTCAAGGTTACGTTCGTACAATGAGTGAATATTACGGTACGCTGTAGTGAAAATATGGCATAACTACTACAAATGGAGTATGCTAGTTCCGAAAATATAGTATTACGAGCTTTCTTTATTATCTACTAAACGTCTTCTGTTGTGTACGATCTTGATACCGCATGTTCCATACCGTAATTGTATGACATCAGTATAGATTTACTGTTACAAATCACCCAAATGAGACAAAAATTGAAAAAAGCTTGGAAATCGTACTATAATTTACACCAATAGTACAATCGTACATTAGGGCGCAAAATCATACATTGTACGGGAAAATCGTACAAGTTGGCAGCTATGCATGTGGTTGAATTGGCCGTATCCAAAACAACTGAGGAGGCCAAATACACATCTTGAGCTGATGAAGGTTTCAGTGTTTCAAAAAGGATATTAAACACACAGTTTCCATTTTTGTCCATGGTTTCATCACACAATATTACCAAGTCTTTATTGCTGATGTTTTCCTTGATTCCCTCCATCATTTTCTGACCAATCAAAGGGACATATTTCCTTTGCAATGTGTCGGCACAAGGCAAATCTCCACCTCCAGTTACGTTACCAGCTAGCCAGTTCCGTAAGCTGGGATGATCAAGTTTTTCTAGAAGGATTCCAGCAGCAATGAAGGCCTCCGTGGTGTTCTTCACAAAATATTCTTTCTCAGTTTTTGCCTTCTTAGAAATTTCTTGCGCCTCTTGAAGTGATACTTGTCTCTTGCATACACTGCCAAGTTTTTGTTTCTTGTGATGATCACTTTCCAAAGGTTTTTTTTAAGTATCCATTCGTTCACGTTCTAACCGACAATTACAGAACTTGCACATGAGAATATTGTCCGTAACATAAAACCCGTCACACTTGAACTGCGTGGCCCTGACCTGAGGGGTTACTTTAGGCTTAGGCATATTTAGAAATAATTTCCTCAGCTTGACATAAAAATGCCGTTGTATAATAACTTCACATACTTCGTTAAATGATAAAAAAAACCTGTCACTTAACGAACAACTACGAAAATATTACATGTGCACGTGGCTTTAAAACAAAGATGGCACAGTAAAATCATAGATGTATGTTAGTAGAATACTACATGTAATACTTGGTAAAATCGATGGATACGATCCGAAATCATAATTACCCAGCGCACGTGTATCTGTGGAGTTTACATCTATGGTGGAAGCAGATATCGATTGTTTTTGAAAGCTTAGGGAAGCAGTGTTGCCAACCGTAGCATAATTATGCTACATGTAGCAGAATTTGTTGTTGCTGTAGCATGTAGCGTATGAAGCCAGTTATGCTACGCAAAAGTAGCATAATTTCTTTATTTCAGAAAAAAATGAACTGTAAAGAATTGAGTTCAAAAGCTACAAATTTAACTAAATACTGTATAACACAGTTTCGGTGCTACATGCACAGACTGGGATCTCTGATTACACAGCCACACACACTGCTATCTTTCAGCGACGTCTTGAAAGCGGTATCGTTTGTAGGGAAATTATTATTACTTCCACGATCAATGGAACACTTCTAGCAAGACAAACAGTGAAGATGTCTGGATGCTGTACAGGCTTCACTCCAACCTAAAGCATGGTTGGCCGTATGACAAATACATCTTTGTATCCCAGGACCAGTACTTTGACTTCTGCGAATGTGCTAAATTCTGCTGACGACAGCAGTACAGAGCATGAAGCTCTTCCTTAGCTGTATTTTGCTATTAATATGTGTGTGTGTGTGTGTGTGTGTGTAAAGAAAAACAGCTTGGACTAAAAAGCAAATGGATATTAATTTATAATAATGCATATTATAATAATTTATGTGCAATATTAAGTTTTAGCAAATTTTTACAGCTTTATTATTGTGCATCGTAAAAGCAATGTTTTTCTACCTCAATAAATAACTTAAAAGAAAATTGGTTAAATGTAGCATAATTTTTCTCAAAATAGCATATTTTTTTCTGAGTTGTAGCATAAATATGTTTCAAAAGGTTGGCAACACTGTAGGGAAGTTGGCAGCTATAATTTATTTAGCAGTTGGTAGACTAGGTTTCAGATCGAAAATATCGTGAATACTGGGCCTAAGTTCTAAGGCCGTGATTTTAACTAAAATGAACAGTCTTCTTGATTAAAAGGTTATTTAATACTTTGTATAAACTGGATGTTCAAATAATTATATTTAATCAGAAAAAAAAATTTTCTCAGTAATAAACATATGCGATGGTGCATCTTCAACTATTGCAGCGAAAACATGGCAAACAATACACGAGAGACACACGGGTTTTAAGTTAATTTCGTTTTTATTTCGCGGAAAACAACTATTTCGCGGTTTTTTCGCTAATTGAGGTTCATTTCCGTGTTATTTCGCGATATCGCAATTCGCGAAATTTACGTGCCACTAGTAATAACCATTAGGACTGTGGATCAGACACATCACACGGCTGCTGTGAACTTCCCACCATGGCACGGTTTATGAGAGTACCATTAAGTACAGTGTTTTCTCGTATAATCGTCGCACATTTTATTCTAAAATCAAGTTTGAAAAGTAGGGGTGCGATGATTATGTCGGGAAAAAAATTTTTGTTAGGTAAAGTTATTCATAAAAACAAAACCTGTTCATGGAAAGTACGTTTATTTAAAAAAAAGGTGGAGTATACAAGAGCACGCCAAACAATCTATATTAATAATTCCTTAAACAAAAACCTTTCTTCAACTTTAAATAGAAAAACCAAAACTCTAATGCGAACGCAAGCCACTTGAATCTGACGTGAACTAACGTGTCGTAGTACACACTTGCCACGAAAGAATGCGGGCTATCGAATTTAGTCAACTCAGCACCTGACAGAGAGCGCGCGTTGCATCCAATCGGCGAGATATCGATATTCGACTACGTGTTCGCGCTCTATACGGGAAGCAACATAACCAAACATGAATGATGCGCTGGCTACATTTTTATAAGCGGTACGCCGCGGTAACGCAGACAATCAGATAAAGGAAATACCGTTTAAAAAGTCTTTAAAAGAAAATTTACACGTCAGACAACTTTGTATTTCCGTTAATTAAATAAATAAGTGGTACTGACCGAAATTAAATTTTAGATTATACCTACATCGCGGCGACGCAGACGATCACATAAAGGAAATAACGTTTAAAAACGTCTTTATAAGAAAATTTACACGTCAAACAACTTCATAATTTCCGTTAATTTATTAAGTAAGTGATAAGGACCAAATAAATATTAGATTTCTACTTACTTTCTACACAAAGAGCTCGGCATCTACTAGCGGGACCAAAAACATCATGCGACGTTTACGCGAGAAGTTTTTTTATCCCAATTTTGACAGCCTAAAATATGGTTGTGACGATTACGCGCGTGCGACGATTATGCGATAAAACACGGTAAGCCGTTGGAAGAAAAGAGCTCATTATATATATATATATATATATATATATATATATATATATATATATATATATATATAGAATGTTGGTATGTATAACGTTGATAAACTACGACACCATTTGACCGATCACCATTAGAATTGGTATACATCAATATTTCAACACTGAGAATATTTTCACGATATGTATCCATTTTGCTATAACTCGCTACTAGATGGCACTGCAGCCCACCAACTTCTAAACATTTCAACCTATCACCATGGGCAAATTGAAAATCATAAGGTATAGACATACAAACAGCAATTGTTGTCATTTCTCTATGTCCACCACACTGTCATACAGAGCTAACCATTTTGCTTTACCTAGAGGATAATATATCGCCCTGTGTTCAGCCTGGGCAACACTGGGTACTGCAGCTAGAAAGACAAACTAACACTACATTATATTTTCAAAATTTGCAAATGTCACTGAAGAATATACGTATACACACACACATACATACACACACACACACACTAATAAAAATGGATTTTCAGATTTTCGTATGTATGACAAACTCTGATCCAGTTTAACAGATCTCCATGAAAGTTGGCACCTCTGATTTTTTTTTCATGGAGAAGGTTTCTATGCCATCCATTTTGCTATAACTTGACACTAGATAGAACTGTTACGCATCAACTTCTAAATCATTTGCATAACAGAAAATCAAAGGTCATAGACATACAAACAGTAATTGTGTCATTTCTCTATATCCACCACACTCTTATATAGCGCTATCGAATTTGCTTTAACTCGCAGACAAAATGATAATCAAAGCTTTTGCTCTGCATATTTATAATGCATAAGTTCCTAAACCCTTGTGGGCCGGCATGTACTCCCCAGTGGGGCTGATCCGACGGAACAAGACACGGCCTCGTATGATGAGGGAAACTAATACACCGTTTCATCATGGCTCAAGGCGTCGGAGAGGCCAGGGCTACCCATCCCAGCATCTGCACCACCCGCATCCTAGCCTATTCAGCGATCTGGTGCATTGAAGGGCTATGTCAAGAGGCTGAGGAACCCATCCCAGCATCAGCACCACCCCGCAACACCAACAAACCAGGGGCATCCTCACTGACATGCCACTTTACAAGTTACAATCTGGCGCCTATCTGAGCCTATCACATTCTGCAAACCCCCACCGGATATACTTATCGGTGCCTGCAGATAGCCCGTGATCCAACTGAGGCACCTATCCAAGCCTCTACTAGCTATCCAGGCTAGTACCGGAGCAGATCAAAACGATGCTCACACATCCATCCGTTTCGGTTAGTGGATTCCTAGGGTGTGCTCGTAAAGCTCAGAGCGACCACTTAACTTCACCAGACTGCCAGCTGGAGCTGACCAATCTAGATCAGAATGCCAGTGCGAATCCAACGCCACACGCCCTATAACAACCAGAGCATATGGATGGGGGTTATCAATTGGCCGTCCCAACCTACTGCCTAGATTTTTCATGGCACTTGGGGCTTCTTCAGCATAACCAGGGCGACTGTCCCGGTTCTGCTCATAACAGGAGGTACTTTGGGAACTCGAGACCTGCAGAACCAGGCCTTCGGATGTCCCACCGAACCCGGCTCCCGGAGTTTACAGTTTTTACGGCCCAGTTGTGGGACTCGATCAAGCATGAAACCACCTCCCAGTCCAGCCTCTACATTGCACCTTGCACATCACACATTGATAAGCAGGCCTTGGGGACCCACGGCTTGAGGGCCCAGCAGTGCTGTCCCCCCGATGAAGTTTCCGTCCCGTCTGCTGTTGCCTCAGTTAGGGGTTTTAACCTAACCAGATACCTCTTTGAGTGTCAGGACGAGGACTCCTGGGCAGAGGTCACTTTTGTCGAGACCACTGGTACCACGTGGAGGTAGTGAGTTGGCTTAGGTGCGGAGAGGATGTGTATTTGCATCCATGCGCCCATTCCGTGTTCCTATTGGATCACGTCTCAGATACTAGCACTGGCAACAGCTCCGACATCTCAAGCGGCAATCACCATCTCCAGGCAAAGTTTCACACTCCCAGCAGGAGAAAGGAACACACTCAGTAATTTTGTGTAATTTCTCTATATCCACCACACTGTCAAATAGCGCTATCTGATTTGCTTTAACTCGCTGACAATATATTGCCCTGTGTTCAGCCCGGACAAAGCCGGATACTGCAGCTGGTACGTTATAAAAGTGCTGTGCGACAAAAGTCATGAAATTTACAGCAGTATTCTTAGGTCATACAAACACGAAAGTTTTTTAATCCGGCACCTTCGGGACCTCCGCCATGCCGGATTATCAAACATGAATGTAGTTATAACGAAAATACCAAACAAAATTAGTATACAGTACAATGGTAATTGAAACCAGTTGTAATAAGCTACTATGGTAAGAAAAAATACACATAAACCATGAGCGAAATAAAAACGTGAGTAGTGTAATGGTGTGCCTGGCTCATGATCAAGTAAAGCCAGAATCTCCCCTAGAAAAAACAGAATATGAGCGAACTCAATCTGTGCCATATTACAGAATATGCCAAATCACAGAATGCCGGATAAAATAATTTTCACTGCATTAGGTGCAATTAAATCCTCTATTTTTAACACTTATTTGATTTCCTAGCTTACAAGATACGTAGTTAATTTTGTCTGTACTAATAAGCTGGAGTATTATTTACAGTGAATGAATTTTCTAAAATATGTTAATAACTGTATTAAACTTGTTTACAGATCATTACTTAAGCCTGAATGGACTTGGCTCTGGGGATGGGAGTTACACACCTTCAAGCAGCCAACCTTTAAACCCCAACATACCTTTCTCACCAGATGGTACGTATTGTGATCTGTAATATTTCCATTCCCACACATTACTTTGTAAAACTCGAATCTCCACAAAAATTCAACAATCTAAATTCTTGACTATTTCTAAACTAAATAGAAAAAATTTCCAATTTTGCATCATAACTTCCCAGAGCTAAGAGTTTTCTACAATTATTTTCTCACACATACTAACTTCCAGTACAAAAGACAGGGGGCAGTACTTCAAGACAAATTTCTGATTTAAGAAACATGCATAATTACATATGATATATACAAATAAATTCCCAACTGTTGTGGCCAGTTTACTGACAAAAATTCACAAAAATGTTATTTACAAGTTCAAAATCGAACAAGAGAAGCAAGGTCTCTGTAACAACTAAAGTGATTTGCATTTGTATGTATGCATGTATGAATGTATGTGATACTACCATTGATTAGATTGTCATAAAAAATATTAGGTAGACAGGTATGGGCTATGGAATTTTTTATTTTATGTATCAGAAAAATTGGTCGAGAGTTTTTGACATATTTAATACATGCACATGTAGTTTTCAAAGCATTACTTTAATTTCTATCTTGGGATCCGAAAAGGATGGTGTCCATAGAGATCAGGGTAATGCATGCTTTAAAGTGAACTAAAAATGTAACAAGCAATTAAATGTAACCGAATTATATCCACTACTTCTATAAGAATTATTTGTTGCATTAACTTTTAAAAATTTATAAAATTATTTACATTTTCATTATTTAGTTTTTATGTTGTCGCTTACATAGCAAATATTAGTTATCAGTAGAGACAAGATTTTAAGGTTTTATTTTTAGCCCAATTTTGTTTTTTTAATAGGAGATTTCAAAGTTATAGTTTTTTATCTTTTATGGAACCTGTTTATTTACAAAGATAGCAAATTATTGATCAAACAGTACACTTAAATGTTTCATAATACTAAATGATGCACTTCTACAATAAAATAATTTGTAATAATATCTAGGATAGAACTACTTAGAACAAAAAAAAATATATTGACATGTATTTATGTTTAAAAAATGTACCAACATCTAAATGTAAAAATGAGTCACTGATAACAGTTTCAAAATCAAAAAAAAATTTGAAATTTTTTTTTCCAAATCTTTTTAGTACATATTTGGTACAAACATTATTTTATTTATATTTCGTTGCTTTATGGTGTATTAACTTGCATTTCGGTGTTACACGGTGTATTGTCATACTTCTTGGTGTTCTTTCGGCTTTATTGCAATTCACCATATAATCTTGTCCCTGGATATTAGATATTTGAAAAAGGGAACATTGCAAGGTGTCAGTTGGGGGCGAACTACTAGTTCAGACCGGTTCTGCCCTGGCAGACGCGTACCCGACCCACTCCGGCGAGAGCTTCTGCAGCTCCGACATCTCCCTGGACGACAGCACCAACTACGAGCAGCTGGACGAGGGCGGCTCCGACACGCTGTCACTCCAGAACCTCGACCTGCCCCCCCACCCCTCGCAGTCGGACGGCCTGCTGCCGGGCATGGTGCAGGTCAACCCCATCGACAAGCTGTACCTCATGCAGAACTCCTACTTCAGCACGGAGCAGTGAGCCAGCGCCGTGCCTCTTCCAGACACAACCGTGCTGTTCAAGAACATGTCATGTGAACACTCCAGTGAAGACAAGAAACATATTACTGTTTTAACACGCGCGGAAGTGATCGACAAAACATGATCCAAGTGCCCAAATGCCCAACACTGTTCGTCTTTTGAGGCTGACCAAAGACACTGCTGAGGACTGCGTTGTTGCATCACTATTTAAGTCTAAGATGTGCTTAGTCAGTTCTAGCACGGACCAAAGGGTGGTATGCATTTAACATTTTAAGATACTAAATAATTAATTTGATTAGTTAAACAAGCAAGAATTTAACTAAATTGAAACTCATAATTGTTTCACTTGAATTTTAATCATATGACAAGTAAACCTCCTAGCATAGAAAATACTAATGCATTAATGATATATTTTCATATCAACAGGAGGTATAAAAAACTAATTATATTTTATATATACTAAGTAAAAAATATGTTACAACATAAAATTACATTACTTTTTGTACTACATTATTGTTCTTAAAAAAATTATATGTTCTCAAAAAATTATGCTAAAATAATTAAATAAAAAATAATATTAAAAAAAATTTTTTTAATAAACTTAAAAATATAAAAAAAATTCTCCTAGCCACGTAAAGATTTATAAACTAATACAGACTGTCCTAAAAATTTGTGATTGTTGATTTTTAACACCTATGAATTAACTTGTAAGATTTAAAATGAAAAACATGGAGCATATGCGATCAAATATAGTAAGAGTGTAAGGAGTAGCTGTCAAGAAAACTCACACAACTGTTCATATAATTTGCAGTGCACTACAATTGTTAGTGAACTATTCATGCATTAATTATCCATTTCAGTTCATATAATTTGCAGTGCAATAAAATTGTTAGTGAACTATTGTATATAGCATACACCCGACGTTTTTAATTTTAAATCTTAAAAGTTAGTTTATAGGTGTTAAAAATTAACAATCACTCATTTTATAACAATCTGTATGGGGTTAGGAATCTATATTGGTTTATAAATCTTATTGGGCTAGAAGAAATTATTTTATATTTTTTAGTCTATTTTCAAATGTTTTTTTTATTAATTATTATTTTCTGCTTTTTAGTCTTGTGTGTGTGAAATTTTGCAATTTATTTTATTTAATTTTTAGTACAGATTAAGTATCTGATTTTATTCCTAGCCCCATACAGTTTATAATGAAAATTTTGGTTGTTAATTTTAAATACCTATAAAACTACTTGTAAGGTTTAAAACTAAAAATGAGGGATGCTTGCAATAGATATTAGTAAGGCGAAGGACACACCCAACGACAGTGCGTGTCAAATTCAATGCAACGCCATGAATTGACAATGTTCTAAACTAAACTGTTATCACCACCTTCAGTTCGCTTGATGCCATGAGCTTTGCTAAGTGGACAGGTCTCACCAAGGAGAAGGATAGGAAGTTGCCAGGCCTTACTAAATGACAGTGAGGCGGACATATTTCCTAGATCTGTATGCATGATATAGGCACCGCATGCTAGTTCTGCATTATGCATCCCACAACACTGTACTGTTCTGCTCGTAGCCTAATGCCACAAACCCAGGGGCTTTGCTAAACAAAACCAAACAAATTTGTAACAAACATACAAACCGAAAAGAAAGCAAGCTAATATTGCACTGTCATCCAGTTCTGAGCTATGTTCACAGTTTCAAGTCTCTAGCTCATTGGGAAGTTCGATCAAAATCAATTGCAAAATTTGTACAGAACAGACAAACAAACAAACGGACAAGACAGCAAGTTAATAAAATTGTTTTAAAATAGAGGCCACTAACTAAGACTACCGTACACAATGATTTAAATATTGCAAATGTAATTTTACTTTACAAAATTTACTAAATAAATATTAAATACATGTAATGGTTTAATATTCATAAAAAATTTTGAAGACATACATGAACTGCCTAATAATCATGAAATACATCAATATACAAAAATAATAGTTTTGAATTCTGAATAAACTAACCATTTTTAATTTTTAATGCCTAACATTTAGATAAATTTCAAACCAGCAGTGTTTCTCTGAATGGTAATGAGATACAGTACAAAAGTTGAGGGGTATTCGGCCTTGCCATTTTGAAATTTCAAATTTTTTGATACCTCATGCAATAAAGCTTTCATGCTAAATTTTTTGGGTCGACATGGCATAGAACTTAACTTTTACTACATGTTGAAGTCAACACTTGTGCATTGGTGTGATTATCATGATAGTTGTAGTCGCACGCATGAAATATTAAGTTACTTCCTTGGGTAACTTAAACTAAAGCCTGGGAAATATGATTTATACCTTCACATGCCAACAAATTGAGATAAATATTCAAAATTATTATTAGAGCAAAAAGATGGAAAAAACCGAGATGGCAGGGCCTAATCCCCTTTAACATGTAATTTGATTTAGATTATTGCATTTTAGTTTAATAAGAATAAACATTTTCATAAATCAGTGTACGTTTTATCTGCAAATTTACAATGTATACTAAATGTCATAGCTAAGAAATTATATTGTTCAGTTGTCATTTAAGTATAAGTAACTGCTTTATGACCTAGATAATTTTGGTTTAAATGTACATTTAAGCACTGATTCGAACAAGTGCGAATCCAACAGCAAAAGGTAACACACACCGCAAAATTATGGAACGCTATTCAAATAATAATAAAGGCAACTGCTGAAAAAAAAATTTAAACATGATAACTGCTATACTTTAACTGAACTGCTAAAATTTCCTATAAAGATATACATAAAAATTGCATACCATTCTTTGGTGGTTATGAAGATACATTTGTACAAAATACTAGTCTGTTCTTGTCAAAATACATCTTATTGTATAATGGAAGATAAATATATATATTTCTGAAAAAATTGTCAATATTTTTTTTTTTTTTTTTGGTTAATTCATACTTATACAGAAACAAGTACTATTAAACATGTTTTACTGAGTTAAAAGTTTTACCTCTAAGTTTCAAAGTAAAATTCTCACAGTGAAGGTAAGAGTTTTATCAAAGTTTTCCAATTTCTTAGCCTAACTACATTCCACCAATAGTTCAACCCCCTCCACTTAATCTATTCAAGTAGACAAGAGATTAACATTTCATTCATTCCCACAGGTAAGACATCCAATTGCATCTAATGCCAACCACTTATAATCCATACTGACCCTTGCAAACATTCATTTAGTCCACATTTACCATTTTTAACATCAATTCAACCATAACTTAGTTTTCTAACATCTATTTAACCAATAATGAAATTTCTAATATCTTTTTAACTCACACTGACCCTTTCTGACATTAATGAATCCAAAACTGACCCTTTTTAACTTTAATGTATCCAACATTGATCCTTTCAGCCATCTTTTATCCAGAATGACCCTTATTAACATTCATTTAACCCACGTAGACCATTTTTAATATGAGAACAATGAGGGTCATTCCATGTCAAGTGGTCTAAACATTTTTTTGTGACCTTCTTCAATCTTGATGAAATTTGGGGTAAGTCAATACCAATACTTAGGAGGATCTTACACAAAATTTCAGTTTGATTGGCAGTATAGTCTGGGTTCTAGAGGCTCCTGCACAAATATGGTCGTTGCAACACCAGCGTGCGCCTGAATAAAATGGCAAGTTTGAAATGCTATTGTGGCACAACTACAGCAGCTAGCATCCTGAAAATTGGTAACCTAGGAGAACTTTTTGTGCTCTACACAATGGTAAGAGTATCACTTATTCAAAAGGCTTACATTTATTGCTAGCACCTCCCAAAGTTGGCAAAAATATTCATTACCTTAAATTTAGAGCTGACTTTTGCTGTCCATAACTTTACAACAGTGTTGCCGGAATGCCTGTGCTTCTGCTAGCTAATCAAGACCATAGCTGCTGTCAGTTTGCCAAAAGAGCAGCTTCTAAGCTTATTAAATTTTGCAGATATTTGCCTCTAAACTAGGGATTTTTGTTCTACCCACTGAATTTTACCCTTTTTTAAACTGACATAGCACAAAACTATCTTCTCTGATTGAGTTCTTTCTGGCATGGTTAGAAAGAGCAGCCTTTTTGCTTTAAGAATCATCTTGTTTCATCTTTGTGTCTCAATGTTTAAGATAAGAAAATTTACTTTAAAAATTGCCCTTTTTTAGCTACCTGACATAGAACGCTGCGAGAAAATCAGCATCAAAGATAATGAATTTCCAACCATTTAAATTATTTGTACTCCTTAAAATGGTGAGGTATTAATATACAAGCAAATTTTAATATAAAAGCATAAGGAAAATATTTTTTATTATTGATCATGTAATAATTGACTAGACGTGAAGGGAAATTGTTTATACTATAAACATTAAATCCTTGTGTTGGTCCATGGTGGCTGAGCCACTACCAGTTCATTCTCTAAAAGATATGCTTCTCTCAATGAAAGCATGAATTGATATCCCCATCACCTAGGGGTCACGCCCGATAACCAGGCAAGGCCAGCCACGGGTGAGTCTCTTTAGCGTGGGCTCCCAAGCCCACCAGGGGTTTCTTGCCATGGATCCCAAGCCAGTGGTGGGTTCATGGTTGCCAAGCCAGAGTGATGCACTGTTCAAGTAAACAATAATGAAATGACCAATGGGAAAACGCGGACGTAATTATTGTTTTACAATTGATTGGAATTTATCTTCAATGCTTGACGGCATCATTTCTGTTATAAAGTGTACTGCCTTCCCATTGCTGTAGCATTAGGAGCTGGAATGTTGGCAATAATATGCTGTTCTGGTATCCAGCAGGTGTCTCTTCTAGGAGGCCAGTAAAATGATCTTGCAATTCCATAAGGATGCATGAAGTCTATATGAACATCATGGTCTTCAAATGAAATTTCACAAATGTTGCCAATCCACTATTTGTTTTCATAAATACAGGCAAGATATTGGCCAGGCTGAAGACTTGCAATTGATAGGGTTGGTGGGTTGACTACAGCAGATGGGTTCAAATGGGCTAAAAATGATGAAGAGGAATAATTTGAAACTCTGCTAACATGAATTGTAGCTTCATTAATGGGTACAAAGTGATGGTTTTCCCTGGTTCGTGCTACTGTACGGCCATCTTTAAACCTATGTTCTTGTTGTAAGGAAACTGCTTCAATTTCTTCTTTGGAAATAAAAAAGCACTTGATCCCTTTGATCTGCTGCACACAATAGCTAAAATGATCTTGTGGTGTCAAAATTTGGTTGACAGGATGGTGAACGCTGGCACGTGCTGCTGATCGCTTAATAGTTCCACCAATGCCATCACAAGGTGACTTCCCATGGCTTGTGCCAAAAAAGTTCCACTCGGCAGTACAATTAAAATCGTTTTCATGATGGCACAAATTCATAAAATTCTTGTAATTCTTGTATTGTGCAGCAGAGCCATCACTGAAGTAGTATATATGCACTATTTCACCAACTTTGTTCTTTAGATACTCTATTAGCTTGCATAAAAAGACATGCCACAGCGATTGTGTCATGCTGCAGGTGATCACTGATAATAGAAAAACTGATGCTTTGCAATTGGTTGGCATTCTTGTAGTACACTACAAAGGGATGCAATGTAGCTTGGCTGTTTTCCCAATGAAAACCTTGAACTGCATCTTGTACAATAAAGGAATAATTTTCGGCAAAATCCATCAATCTAACTAATTCACCAGGTTTCAAATTTTCTTTTGTGGCTTTAAGGTGGTGACTTTGAAATTTAGCAATGTAGTGATGGGAAGAAAGTTTCAAAATTTTGCTGACTAAGGCTTCAATGAAATCTTCAATAGTGTCCTGTTTGGATTCCAATGTATCCCTATCAGTGTGCACCCACTGCATGTATAGAATTGTGTCTTCACGGTCGTTGTCTTCAAAATACTTTTGCAAACATTTTACCAATTCTTCAGTCTGTGGACATTCTTCACAATGATGAAGCATGCAATCTTTTGAATCCAAGCTGCAAACTGTCTTACTGATGAGGTACTTGTAGTCGTCTTTAATGGGAGTGGCTTGCAGCATTAGCTTCACATTTTGATGAATGGTACATACACAATCTGAGTGTGTCCCGGATGCACTAACAATAATGCACGATTTTGGCCTTAGCTCACAAAATTTAAAAAATCCTATTTCAGATCCATATCGGGTTCGGTATTCTGCATACAATTCCTTCAAGTTACAAAGGATCAGTCACTTTTGCACTTGAACTTTAGTATCTTCTGAGAGCCTTACTGAAACATAGTCCTTATTTCCAGGGCACAATAGAGTAAATTCATCATCTTTGTAAAATGCAAGTACTCTTTGTTTTATTTCATCCAATAGCTTCTTTCCCTGTTTTTTTCCCAGACATTGCCAACAGACCACCTTCTTCTTTCAGCTTCCTTGCTTTCTTCACCATTCTTTCAGAAACATAATTTAAGTGGTTGGCAATTCACTATCTTTGATGCTGATTTTCTCGCAGCGTTCTATGTCAGGTAGCTAAAAAAGGGCAACTTTTAAAGTAAATTTTCTTACCTTAAACATTGAGACACAAAGATGAAACAAGATGATTCTTAAAGCAAAAAGGCTGCTCTTTCTAACCATGCCAGAAAGAACTCAATCAGAGAAGATAGTTTTGTGCTATGTCAGTTTAAAAAAGGGTAAAATTCAGTGGGTAGAACAAAAATCCCTAGTTTAGAGGCAAATATCTGCAAAATTTAATAAGCTTAGAAGCTGCTCTTTTGGCAAACTGACAGCAGCTATGGTATTGACTAGCTAGCAGAAGCACAGGCATTCCGGCAACACTGTTGTAAAGTTATGGACAGCAAAAGTCAGCTCTAAATTTAAGGTAATGAATATTTTTGCCAACTTTGGGAGGTGCTAGCAATAAATGTAAGCCTTTTGAATAAGTGATACTCTTACCATTGTGTAGAGCACAAAAAGTTCTCCTAGGTTACCAATTTTCAGGATGCTAGCTGCTGTAGTTGTGCCACAATAGCATTTCAAACTTGCCATTTTATTCAGGCGCACGCTGGTGTTGCAACGACCATCTTTGTGCAGGAGCCTCTAGAACCCAGACTATACTGCCAATCAAACTGAAATTTTGTGTAAGATCCTCCTAAGTATTGGTATTGACTTACCCCAAATTTCATCAAGATTGAAGATGGTCACAAAAAATTTTTTCTCAAATTTAGACCACTTGACATGGAATGACCCATGAGTCAATTTTCATTTTGAAAGTATATTTCTTCACTGTTTTTGTTTTAGAAAAATATATGTTGATGGTTGCAAAGATTTTAAAAAAATTTGTAAAGTGGTATTTTTTCACACAGCCCCAAGTTAAAGTGATTATTTAAGAGGCAGAATGATCCATAGTTTGAGTTAACATTATTTATCATTTAATGATGTAATACTAACGTTTAATTTTGATTAACGCCATAAAGTCCATTGTAAACTATTTTCATGAATCCTGGAATGCAGAGTTTATTTTAACTAATCGTTGATTTCTCTAAATACATCTTAAACTGACATCCCAGATGGATCAATTGATTATAAAATTCACTCCTTCTCACATAACCTTGCATAATGCTCAAATCATGATTAAATCAAAAGATGCGTAAAGAAAATTTCATTTATTTTCGTTATGACAAAATCAACTTTTGCTTAAATTCCACCACATTCGCAAACAGATAAGATAAGCAAAAACTGTTGTGTACTTTCTTTGGTAATTATGAAAGTAAATTTGTACACACACTAGTCTGAATTGGGAAACTAAACAATTAACATGGCAAATGGCCAGTTTCACCATTCTGCTCTTCGATCAGCGATACAATGATCTTAGCCCAAGAATGATCCAGAAATCATTCCTCTAAACGTTGCACAAACACACACTGGGGCAACACTATCTTCATTTGCATGACCTGAAGTTCATACATTTCCAATCTGCGGCAACCAGCAACAATACAGTGCCCAAGAAAAGTTAGGTGAATTTATTGGTGGGCTGGAACAATATAAAGTCATACCATCGATTGTGATATGGTGAGCAAATAGTTGATGCAGTTGCCACAGGCTCAGGCTCATCTCTGTTGATTTTTAATAATGATTGAAAACACAAACTGGTATTTTAATTGTCATTGCAAAACAAAGCAGTTTTAAAATTGTGTAAGTTTTGTAAAAAAAAAAAATGTTTCCATTTAATATATGGATGATAATTTAAATAAAATGAAAAATCTTATTTAAGAATTAAACTAAATAACGATACCACTTTCATGAACCGACACGACTGTCAGTTGATCTCAAAATTCCTGTGATCTTAGTTCTAAGTTCAAAACACAATGATGCAACAGAAAATGTGGTCGAACCATGATCAAAACAGTTTATGAAATGAGATCACGCTTAAACTCTAAATGGTGCAACTGGTGATAACCGTGATCCCCAATACTTTCATTTAATACTAGGAATAATTCTTTCAAACGTGAACATTAATAGTGCATTCTCGTTAAATTCAGAGTTTTAGCTCAATCCAACAAACTCAAAAATGTTCAAGAAGCGATGCAAGATATATCTAAATAAGGTTATGTTGATCTATGGAAAAAAAAAAACTTCAAAACTACAAGTGCTCATCATTCGCAAATGGTTTAAGGCATAAATGTTTTCTGTGAATAAGTAGCACTGGTTCTTATTATTTTGATATTTTTAATAGTACAAAACTCATTTTGTCGAGACAGATATTGTATTGTAAAAAAAAAGTTCCTAAATAAACAATAAAGGTCTTAGAAAAGCATTACATTTTAACAAGACAGCTTCACATTCACATTGACAAACATTTAGTGGAAAACATACAACCTTGTTTATACAATATCTGAACATAGGAAATTTTTTCCAAATGCTTTTCTTATGAAATAAACTTATTCAGTTGTACAAGTAAAATAAGTGCACTGATAAACATGGAACTACACAATAATATAAATGATTACAGTAGAATCCTGTAATAATGTTCCTACATATAATCTTTTCCTGCTTATAATGTCATATTTTTAAAGTCCCAATATTTCCACCATAAGGACAATGTATTTATTTCCTGCATATAGCGTTCATAAATAGTGTAATTTCCTGCTTATAATGTTTGCTTTCTCATTCAATAAATGGGGAAAAAATGTTTTAAAACCAAATTATTCCAACACTTATGATAAAAAGTTTCCTTTATGTATGTTTATGTTTACAATCACTGCCATACAATACATGAAGCTCTTTAAAATACAATTTTATGCAATATAGTGAAGGTACACAATGTTCATAGTTACGTGTCAGTTGGCACCCTTAGTCAACTCTTCTCTTCCTTGCCATTCCAGTGGGTATTCAGATGCACGTACATAGTCCTACAATATTTAAGTTGCCAACCATTGATCGAGGGCATAACTAAAAGTGTTTTCTATTGCTTACAAATAATTTTTTTTTTTTTTTCATTCATACGTAGGAATCCCAAAATTAAACATTTTCAGGTGGTGAAGGAGTAGATGTTCTCACTCTTAATGTTGTCATCATGAATCGTGAGACAATTTTACAAAAAATGTGGCAGTGTATCTTTAAAGACAAACAAAATTTAACCAGGGAACAAGACGAAGTTGAAAAATTGTTGGCTTGTTTCAGAAAATTCATGTATCAAGTATACTATCTTTGGTTTTAAACATTAAAGTTGTTTACATAAGTTGTGAGTCCACTGGTACAAAGCTCGAACATTGTTAAGTGCTAAATTGAGATTTCCTGCTTATAACATTTTTTTCTTGTGCTCCCTTGAAAAACATTATAACAGGGTTCTACTGTAAATACCTAATATTGTAAATACCTAGGTTGCTAGATTTATCACACTTATTTTCTCACATTTAAATAGAAAGGATTTTCCCATAGATTTATGTAGTTACTTCCAAGCTAGGCTTACTCCCCAATCTCTTGGGCAGTGTCATGGCTCGGTTCTGCTACCTGCTGTATCAGCATATTGCATATTGCCACATATTAAATACACACAGGCTTCACCAAAATGCATGGAAGTATGGTAACAAACTTTGGGAGAATATTTCATGTAGAGTGAATGCGGTTTCCTATTTCTCTTTATTTAAATGTCCAGATTCAGTAAAGCTAACTAACAATGAACTATTAGAAACACATTCACCTGGTTGATACACAATACTGTCGCAATATTGTCTACTCCAGTTTCTTTAATTAAAATTCAGGTGTTTAATTAACATCACTAATTTCCCATGATTTCAAGATTTACATGGTGCTAAATAAATAATATTATCAGAATATTTCCTTGATACGTGTGTTGGGATGTAAAATTTATAGTGTGAATTGCTATAGACATGTCTCTATATAATGTACATAATCTAATAAAAGAGTACTATTTTGAAACGGTTACTTACTACAGTCAAACCTCTATCTATCGAACTCGCATGTATAGATTGTCCGTGTCTATCGTATACTTTCTACGGTCCCGCCAAAATTGCCATACAACTAAGGTTAAAAAAGTCCGCTTGTACCGATGTTCGAATTATCGTTTTGTCCGCATTGATCGTACACAATATGTGGTCCCGTCACTATAAATTATAATAAATGATCGTTTAACCATAAATATTTTGCAGAAATAACCATTTCTTAAACAGAAACCGTCATAAAAACAGTAACGATTGTATAAGTAAAAATCACCTTAAATCTGCAGCCGAGTAATGGAGCACGTAAACATGAAGAAAAGACAAATGAACAACAACTTACGAAGAAATATGGATGATGTACCATAACTACAGTACAAACCCAATTGTTATCTTACGATAATTACCATAAAAAGAACTACAGATTCTTTGTTGATACCATAATACTACAGAAGCACGATAGCTACCACATTTGCACTATAGTTACCGTAACAACCGAGATGTATATTTACCGTGATGGTAATGTACGTATTTATTTAAGACATATGAAAATTAAAGAACATTACTGAAAAAAAAAAGCATGTTAAATTTTTATATGTACGGTTAGCACATGTTGCGCAGAAATAATGCGATCTGAAAGAATGCAGTACTACTACGAAAAGTGAAAAGGGTACTCATGGATTTTTAGGTTATGGCAGTCTCTCACGTTTTTTCAGTAATATCGGCCGAAAATTAACAAGCGTATCAGAAGTAGGCAGAAATGCCGATTCAACTAAATATTGGCAAAATCGGCTTCTTCAGTACACATCTATATTTGATGGCATGAGTAAACATTTCAGACTTCAGGATATTGAAAAAGACTTTAATTTCCATGTAGGTTTATTGTGCGTATGTTTTTTTTTTTTGCAAGTGTAAATTGAATTAAGTAAAATGCTTCCATTTTTATTTTTTTTCAAATGATTAAACTTTAATGACAAGTAACTGATATATTTCTGACACTAATTTTGAGGTTGAAATATTTTTTTCAAAATCTAAGAGTGAAGTCCACATCTATTGAATGTCCGCATCTACTGAATTTTTTTGTTGGTCCCCTGAAAAACAATAGATAGAGGTTTGACTGTATAGGGCAATAAAAAGGTTTGATTGTGATTTTTTCCATTCTTTCAAGTCTACAGGCAACAAAAATAATATAGTTATGGTAAAGCAGTTAGCGTATGAACACTGGCAGAATATTAAGAGGTTTCTGATGTTTTATAGAATATAACTGTAACTGAACTATTAAACATTGAAAATAAAATAATTAAAAACAGGCAACACATTTCACATGGCTAATAATACTGCCATATTAAAAACTACATTCTTCTACAGTTTTTGAAAGCATCTATTAGGACTATTTGATATTATTTAATAATTATTACCAATTTTGGCATCCTATGTATTGGGTCCAATATATGACTACTGTGACTGCCCAAAAAACATGTTTGTCCTTTAAATTCTCTACCAACCTCAGTGTAGTGTTCAGTGCCAAGCTATCTTAGTTACGTCACTGTAAAGGTGCTGGGAGAGTTATGACTATTGGATCCGTGCTCACATTTTCACACGACCATCATGACACGGCCGTCATACTCAAGACATGTAGTCACTACGGCACAGGTTGGTAAGACATTCAAATTTATGACACTCATAATGCAAGATTTTTATCATGGTATTGCTATTACCTCATACACACACAATGTTTTATTGCATAATTGTCGCACATTTTATACCAAAATCAAGTTTGAAAAGTAGGGGTACGATGATTATGTGAAAAAAGCATTTTTTGTTAGGTAAAGTTATTCATAAAAACAAAATCTATTCAAGGAAAGTAAGTTCATTTAAAAAGTAGAGTATACAAAAGCACGCCAAACAATTTAAATTAATAAATCATGCACAAAAAATTTTGTTCAACTTTAAATAGAAAAACCAAAACTGTGATGCGAACATGAGTCGGAGCGCATAACTATCGTAGTTCACACCACGAGAAAGCGTGGGCTATCAAATGTAGTTAGCTCGGCACCAGACAGAGCGCAAGCAGTGCATGCAATTGATGACATATCTGTATTGATATTCGAATACGTGCGCACGCTCTATACGAGGAATCAACACAACCAAACATGAATGATGCCAACTAGTGCTGGCTACATTTTTATAAGCGGTAAACAGCGGCGAAGAAGACGAAAAGATAAAGTTTATAACGTTTGAAAATGTCTTTCAAAGAAAATTTACTTATCAGACAACTTTGTATTTCTGTTAATTAAATAAGTAAGCGGTAACATCCGAATGGATATTAGATTTCAACTTTAAAATACATTGTTTTATACAGGAAAACTACCTACACAAAGCGCTTGGAATCTAAAAACATCATGCGACGTTTATGTGAGACATATTTTTTCTCCAAATTTTGATGTCTTAAAATAACGGTGCATCGATTATGCATGTGCGACGATTATGCGATAAAACACGGTACAATCTACCTATGATTCAGCCCCATATCAACCATTACGTAGGCTAACTGAAATCTACAGTTCAGTTCATGATTGAGTATAGCAGATATTTGCCAGTGATGCTTGGATGATGTACAAAACCAACAGAGTATTTTTCATTTTTTAACCAAGTTATTTAATGATACATTCCTGCATGATATCTAAACTAATGAAATTTTCTCAATTGCACTACCCTTAGTTCAAAGCTAAAAACAAAGTCGCAACAAAAAGAAATCAAACCATTTTTTTAAAAAAAATCTCCCATTTTAACTATAATTATGCAGACATGCATTATATTTTTAAAAACGTATTGCTTCTTTTCATCCAATTCAATGTCTTTACCCAGTATAATAATGACTGCAGAAAAACCACAATTAAAAATTGTTATGAATTTATAGATAATTTTATATTAGAAAGCAAAAATAATATCCTTTTAAGAAAAAAATAGTAAACACAAAGAAATTGATAAATTAAAAACAACAATTACTCAAACTTAAAATACTTCTTTTACATTCTAATTTAAAGGTTGTATTGGAAAAAAAATTGTTTCTAATTTACGTACTCTATTACCAGTGTGTCTACAGAATACATGGCAAACTAACTTAAAAACATTTTTTAAAAATTTTCTAACAGCTTTTTTTATATCATGAGATAATTTATTTTATAAATAATAAGCAAAATCATACATAATACAAAATAACCTCCTATTCACAGAATGTAATTTCTATGTTAGAAATCTAAAACCTTTCAAAAAATTATTTTCACATTATTTAAGTAGCCAACCTCCAAATGTTCATATTTAATGTGAGGCTATACAATTTAGCGATATGTCAAAAAATTAAATGCAAGTAAGCAAAGGACTGATGTAAATTTAAGTCTGGTGACTTTTAGTATCATAACTGTTTAATCCAGTACTCTTTCATGACCAATCCAGTTTTATTAATTAATTTCAAACCTGTTTCAGACCTTGATGATTTAACAATTAATTTACTCACAGCAAAATCCACAGAAAAATCTAGAACACACCTGCAGTGCAACTTGTACCAACCGCAAGTGTTTTATGCCATCTCCAAAATAAAGTACATGAATTTTCCTCAAAATAGGAATACTTTCTCACCTTGGGTTGTTCAAAGAGAATATTGTCAGCATAGTATAAAAATCTCTACTTCTCAAAATACAATTATTTATTTCAGTTGTGTTACTGTTTATTTGGCAACAATATGCTAGTTTAAAATTATAAACACTGTGTAATCATAATTAAATATAAAAAATACCCAGATATATAAATAGTCAATGAATCCTTTGAATTATAATATTTTTCACAAAAATAGTAATAAAAAACATAGCAATTCATTTAGTAAAAAATATATTTTACACAATCAGGTTTTCAAAATACTTTACATACTTCAAAAATAAAAATCACGCTTCACTATTAATCAAAAGATAATGAACACTAGTTTTCCCATCAGTGTGTGGAAACTAACAAAATGTTCAACATGAAACTGTACGCACAGTCAGTTCTGATGGCAGCAGAAACAAACATCTTAAAGCTAGTGACTTGTTGGAGCTATCGCGCCTGAGCCGCTGCCTCTTTCCTCGCGGCGTCTTGCAGGAGCTGAGTGTCGACCTCATCGGCAGGCAGCTGGACGTACCGCACTACGGAGCCTCGGATGAAGCAATTCTTCACCGACAGCTGCAAGGAACCACGAGACCAGATTAACAGAGGCGTGCATTCCAAGCCGGCTCCACAGTGGGGGTGATAGACCCTCCTGAGCCCAAATTGTATTATTTTGTTTTATTTTTGAGGGTGTATTAATTTTGACTTAAAAATTAAGTTTTTTTTTTTTTCATTTAAAAGTTGTATGGAACTATAAGTTCATTATTTGAGACCATAAACTCGTTAATATCCCAAAGCCAATGCATCTTTTCTTTGTATGATAGCCCCTCCTGAATGTCTTCCTATAGCCGCCCTTGGTGCATCCACCCATAATCTGCAAAAAAATGGATCACCGTTGACCTTACAACTATTTGAAGTACAATTTGATAGCAAATCAACTTAATGTTGGTAACAAAAAAAGTAAGATAAAAGACCATTTTGAGTTTTATTCAATGCTAATTACAGTAACATCAGAATTATCTAAATCTGTTTACTGTTAACAAGAAATTAAATCATTTTAAAACCACAATTTGTGAATGTAAATTCTTCACTTTTTGATTTTGCAAAGCTTTTTTTTTCATTAGCTTTATAGTATTACTTGCTATTTTCTAAAAGCCCACACGGTGGAACCAAACGTTCAGTATTTTGATACAGTACACCCATAAATATTGAGGACCCTGCCTACCTTGACACACATACGGTGTGCAGAGCTTCAGAAAAAACGTGATTTAACAACTGATCAAAATTTTCATGTGGTGTCTGTTTACAAAACGCTTTTAAGAATTCACTGAGGGCAGATGAGATTTTATGTTTCTGTATTTTGTTTTTTTTTAACTGTATTATAAGGAGAATTACAAGGGCTAAAACACATGTTTTCAGAGTAAGTTTTAGACATGAAATGCTCAATACATATTCTTGAACGTACTCAAAGACCTAGCATTACACCTTTATTTTCATTTCTCCAACATATAATTTTATGGTTACTGCTCAAACCTCATAGTTGTTCTATGCCTGACAAGAAGACTGTGCACCTTTTCATAGCCTTGAGCTTAGAGGAGATACTGTGCTGGAAGCACCAGCGAGCATAACACTTTTCATCCTGCCTCACTAGCACAGACACACCCTCCAACTAGGTGGGTTCCTTAACAAAATAGTGTGAAGACGAGTGTTGCTGCATTCTAGGAGGGGAACTAAATAAATCACTAGATTAGGTTCCCTCATTAATCCACTACAAAAACTTTCAATAATTAATACTCATAAAACTTCACCAAATATAAGAACTGAATATATTGAAATTGTAGTTCAGTACAACCCTAAGAGCAAACAAACAATAGAAATATTACAATCAATATCTCAAAATTCAGTATTTTACTCTAACATGTGACAGAATAAGACATACATAACATAAATATTTTTTTTTGTCAAACAATGGGGGTTTCAACATGTAAACAGCTCGACAAGCAGGACCTGATGTTTCTCGTAACAGATGTAAGCTTGATGGAAATAGATGTTTCTTTGTCACAGACGAGCTGCTAAACCAAGTCTGTGTTTTGCAATTGGTTCAGATGTAATCTAGGATGTCATTTAGTAATAATGCAAATTTTTTACGTCTCTACTTATCACTGTTCGCTTCACAAAACAGTACAACGTTAACTAGGTCTATACACACCATTGCAGTAACTGATGGGCACTTAAAAGATCCCACAGCTGTAATACAGTATTTTTTTCTAATGAATTTAGTATCCCATTTCACAGACCTTCCCAAGATTCCTCTTACAAGATCCGATTAGATAGAGACGTACTTATTTCAGGGTGTAATGATAGGTGCAAGTCTTACTCGTGCTTCTAGCATGGTATTTATTGCCTCTAAGCACAAGGTTCTACACTGGTGTGCAGTAATTCCACCATGCATAGAAGAACTATGAGATTTGGGCAGTGGCCATATATTTTAGCTTAAAAATAAAGATTAAAGTGTTATGCAAGTATCTGTGTTGCTTTCAAAAATCTGTACCAAGAGTTTCATACTTAAAAATTATCCTAAAAACAATTATTTTGGCCAGTTTCACGTTCCAAAAAACACAGTTTAAAATAATCTGACAACAGCACTACCAGGAGCGTAAACAGGATATTATTTGTTTCTGGAAAAAAAAAAGGGGATAAGTGGCCGTTCATTAATTATGTGAGGGAGGGGGTTAAAAATAGCTAAATGACCTTATCTCGTGGAATTGAGGGAGGGCCAAAAGTCATTCTTATGTAATATTTTAAAACGAGTCGAAATCCGCTCGCAGTGCATTGCAGCCAAAATAGCGAAGCGCGGCAAGGAAGGGTTGTGCCATACGATCCATCCTCTGACCGGCGGAGAAGACACAGAGTGGCTCAAGGAAGGCAAGTTGATAGACAAAGTACCAGCTGTTGCTGTCTCTAACTGGACAGTATGTCTGGCCAACCACTTCAGCCCAGACGAAGATTGATAATCTAAACTGAACCGGCTTTTATTCTTTCACTATTTCCTTTAACATTGTTTCATATTTAGTCATTCATTATGTTACGCAAAGTATTCCTCGTATGTAGTTTTAGGTAGATTTCAAAGAAAGACTACCTTTTTGTTACCATGTTGCAAATTCCCGAAATTTTTTTATATATTTTTTTGTTTCATGGTCCATAGACCCCAAAATCATTGTCAACTCAAAAGTTTATATATATATATATATATATCATAATTTTATGGACACAATGATTGCTGTAATTTTGCACAAATCACTACCAAACTAATACATAAAATAAGGTTTTTGAAAAACAGAAAAATCTCTATAACTCCCATAATAATACAAATATAGCATCCATTCGAACATATTATAACTTGTAGGAGTATTACCAAAACTTTTGTCTAAATACAATTTTGATACAACAAACCATTATAGCAAGAAGTGGAAAAAAACCAGGGTTGGAGGTCAAAAAATTCACAAATCCCCTAATAGTCCTAGCATCAAATCCATTCAAATTATTTGCAAATGATATAATTTTTATCTAAAACTTTTGTCTGAAACAATTTTTTATAAAACAAACCATTGCGGAAAATGGATGAGAAAAATTTGGATAGAATTTAAAAAATAATTAATAATTTCCATACCATATTCACTATAAAATCCATTCTTATTTATTTTAAACCTTAAAATATTATCTACAACTTTTGTTCAGAATAATTTTTATACTATCAACCATTATTTCAAGAAGTGGAAATGACAAGGGTTGAAAGACAAAAAAAATTATAACTGTTTTATTAGGTATACTATCAAAACCACTATATTTTAATGTTAAAAGCCTAAACATTGCCTTAAACTAATGGCTGAAACAATTTTTGATGAAACTATTGCAGTAAAAACATGGGAGTTGTAATATATAACATATTTAAACTTCATTACTATCAAATATGTTCAAATTTATTTTAAACCGTTTTAATATTATCTAAGCTTTGGTTCAAAGTAAATTTTTATACGCCCACGTTTTAGTGCCAGAGATACAAAATAGCGTTTGAAAATCAAAAAAATTTACTTCTACCTCATTACGCATAATATTAAATCATTCAAAATATTTTCACTGCATGGAAAAAGAAAAAAATTATCTAAGTTTTCAAAATATTCAAGAAGTTTATGAATGTTTCCAGTACATTTCCAAAATAAGTAGGTACTTAGAAATTTACAGATGCCTGTAGGCTATGCAAAACAGGATTTTTTGACTGATTTGTTTCCTTACTTTACGATTTTGTTTCAAAACTTACCTTTAATTACAATACATATCTTCCAAAGACTAAATAATTATTTTTTAAAAAAATAAAAAGCTTTTATTTATGTCAAAAAAATAACTTTTTTAGTGTAACTGAACCTTTTTGAAAGGCATGTAACTATTTAACATTGTTTAGGGAAACTCTAGGTCAAATGTAAGAAGGGGGAAGGGTGGTCCGAGAAATCTTATATGTCCTTAAATCATGAGGGAGGGGAGGGGGTCATAAAAGGCCAAAATTGTCCTTAAATAATTAATGAATGCCTCCTAAAACTCTTTCTTGCTGTTTGCTTTTCGAATTATTTCCTTTTGTTGGTGAGAATTATAGATTTTATAGGATTTGGAGAAGGGGGGGGGGGGGGGGGGGGAATTTATATCCCTGCCCAGCATATGCCCCCGAGTACTACAATTCCAACTTCAAGATTCATCATTTTCTTACTGTCATGCTTTTTGAAACAAATGCCACTTAGATATCTTGAATAGTTTTTAAATTGTAGGAGTTTTACTGAAGCTCTTACCGTTATGTGCGTCCAGCACATATTTTACCTCCCACCAACTACACAATAATTAGACTTGGTAAAAAAAAAATATTTATGACGGAGACATCATTTACTAAGAACACATTTTACTATTGAGTTTTCAACTTAGATTTGCCCATAACATTGTTTGACACTGTATAATCTCAGGATACCATGATTTTATTGTAGTAGTGAACATTAAGGGTGGTATTTATATTCACGTCTTGAGCAATTCCTTCGTCAAGAAATTCTTATATGCATTCTTATTTAACATTTGTGTGCCATAGAGGTTGCTTGAGATGATCTCAAGTGATCGCAAACAAGACAATCTTGATGAAGACCATCTTATGATAGTCACATATTTCTTATTTATGAGAGGGCATTCTCCTGTCTCATAGTCGTTGCTTGAGAATACCATCGTAGAAGCATGTTTCATAGTCGCTGAGACCGTGCTTAAGAACACGAATAAGATCGTCTTTGCCAAGACCACTGCAGGCATGTCTCAAGCAATTGCTTGTTCTGATCGCAATGTATAAAATGGCGGATTCTCGTGAACCTCATATTTTTAAACTTAAATAAATCCTGTATGAAGTGCTGAAGCAATTTTATATGTATTTTAAATGAGTTTAGTGTTTGTTTGTGACCAGTGGTTACATTTTCAAGTGCTAAACAGACACGTTTATTTATGTATCGATCACAGAACGAGTACAATGGATGTGGAAAACGATGCGTTTAATGATGGTTGATGGTACATATCACAATCAGAAAATTTAATTCTACATTCGTGACACCCAAAATTCATTAAAAATAATTTAAGAAAAAGTGGCATTACACTATTGATATACCATAATTTTCCACAAAAACTCGTAAGAGGTTTCGTAGTGTAATGGTTAGGGAGATGGGTTTCAAAATCTGTAGATTGAGCAAACAATGCAAATTTGGTTCAAATCCTGGCACTGACAAAATATTTTTTTTTATAGTTACAGTAAATGAAAAATGCAAATATAGCTTTAAGAGAAATTTTATTAGATTAATTTTTTTTAAATCTATTTGTTATAATATATTTAAATACATAGCTCAATTTAATAATTTGGTTATTTCATACGCAGTAGGCTTTGAGACATACTGTAGTCTATATATTTTACTTATAATACGATTAAATTATAGAATCACAAGTAACTTGAACAAGAAAAATTAACCTATTATATGAGGAAATTAATGTCTTATATTATTGATGAACAAACACTTTATAAAGGGGTTTACAAAATTTTAAGTTCCTTACTATGTACCCTTATCAGATTCGTTCAAACTTATTGTTATAATTCTAAACATACATTTTTCTTACTTAAATTAAAAATTTTCTTTTACTGTGTAGTTAAATCTGATATTTTTATTAAACTAACATTTACTGTACCTTATCCTGAAGCTGAAGCAGAGTGACATTTTCTCAAAATAAAGTTTTTCACTACCTGAAATATTTTTTGATAATTCTGTAAAGACAGGTAGCTTTTAAACAAGTAGTAATTCAGTATTAATAGTTCTGAAGATGCTAACTTAATATTATTATTTTTTAAAAGGGTATTATTAAATCGTTAGATACGTAATTTCTTAATGTTAAACTTGCACAGGAAAGACAAAAGTCTATAGAGTTCTTAATTTCATTCATCTCAAGTGACAAGCTGAGATGTACTAGAAGGTATGCATATTTGTGGTCGCAAAACATCAATTTTTCCATGTGTGATTCAAGAGTATTAAAACAATAAACCAATTCCTCACATCAACGTACAAACGCACTTCGAATGTAGTGATATATATACTCACTAAATCTTGTTACTATAAATAGCCTCAAATTCTGGGGTTTCAGTGCTTGGTGTGAATAGTACCAGAATATTTAACGAAAACAGTTCGATCGCCAAAGTTCGTGTATGCTCGTGTCTTTTCGGCTGTCTCAAGTAAGTGCTTCGTCAAGCCATAAGTACGGCAAACAAGCTCTTGCTTGAGCATGCAGTCTTCATGAAGCTCGTCTTGTTCGCGGACTATGAAACATGGAGATTGAAATCGCTGCCTTGAGAAACAAGACCGTCTTCGTCAAGACAGTCTCAAGACATTGCTCAAGATGCGACTATAAATACCAGCCTAAATAGCCCTATTATAGGAAGATAATCATCAGAAAATAAGAAAGCATTGTAAAACGCACTGTCATAAACACATTTAGAAATATATTGGGACATGGAGAAAACAAATGCCTTTCTTGTAGGTGGTGCAACACAGTTTTAAACCAGTTGCCACAAACAGGTTGTACAATTACAGATAATGTTGGAACGGCATATGAAGCCATTGAAAATAATTTTCTAGTTAATGTGAACAGAGTGGCAGTGTTGTCAATATAAGTAAGTTATCAGATTATTTTCAAAATATATTTTAACTTTTATATACTTTATCATCAAAAAAAATTTTTTTAATATTTTCTGACTAAAGTTTAGCTTTTAAGAAGCATAAATATGAATAAAGCAATTTTTTTTATTCATTTTTC